>NC_057809.1:160564314-160567314 GCF_018294505.1 Triticum aestivum
CAACCCCTGAAAATCGACTGACCCAAAAGTCGATTCAGTCGACTGAAGTGTGGCTTAATCGGAGTAGAGCAGCAGCACGAGCGAGGGGGAGACCAGCAGCAACAGCTGGGCGAGTGAGCGATCGAGCGAGAGCCGGAGCAGCAACAGCAGATCCGGTTGGTATGGACGCCGCCACCGAAGGGACCTCACACTAGGGGAGAGCTGCCGTGGAGATGTTGCCCATGGCGCCGGCTTCAAGGTAGCCACTCCATGGGGGTGTGGGATGGAGCTTCGTCAGCGCCGGGAGGCCGAGTTAAGGAGAAGGTGCGATGCGATGAGTGTACAACCTCTTTAGTGGCGCCGAGTAGGCCTCGGCTTCGTCCGAGGAGTCGGTGAGGATGTTGCGGTTCCGGTGGAGCAGGTTAAGGCGGCGTTGTGGGGATGGAGCAGCCGCGATAGACGAGGCGATCGTCGGAGCAGCTCCTTGGAGGTGTAGGATGGGGCGGCTGAACTGAAGGACGGCGAGATGGACGACGGATCCTCATCCGGGGAGGTGGACGAGGGACGTCGAGCTATTGCGCTGGACGACGTCGTCGGGGAAGAGGCTCCGGCTGGGCAGCAGTGACGTGGCGGACGGAGGAGGGTGGGGTTTCACGGCTGGAGCGGAGAGGTTATGGCGGCCTGGGATTTCGAATTGTGAAAAGGGGGCGATGGGAGGGGGTGAAGCATGACTTAGGAACGCGCTTGTCCAAAATGTAGGGTGTGTTACAAAAGTACCCCCCACCGATTTGAACTAGCGGCCCTTTCAGCTCAGGGTTAGAAGGGGGATTTCGTGTGTCGGGATTTGGCTGCTGGAGGGACTTTTTGCGCGCGTTGTAATTTTGGGATAGCAAGGCGCGGGTTGTGAAGGAGCCAGTTTTGGGAGCACGATATCTGAATTTTCGGGATATAACAAGACGCGGGTTGAATTTTAGGGACAAGCCTAACGTGTAGTAATATTGTACTTGTACGTACCAAATCAATTCGCACTTCCCTCAACCAAAAATAAAACGAAAAAAATAAAACTATTCACACTACACGAAGAGAGAGTCTTGCCCTGTTTTACTATACAAATGCTATTCAAAGCTACTCCCTCCTTCCATCTATATAGGGCCTAATGCGTTTTTCGATGCTAACTTTGACCAAATATTAGAGCAATGATATATGACATGCAACTTACACAAAGCACACCGTTAAATTCATCTGTGAAAGGTTCTTTCAATGATATAATTTTCACATTGTGCATGTCATGTACTATTAATCTTGTCAATAGTCAAAGGCGGTCTTAAAAATCTCATTACTCCCTATATAGATGGAAGGAGGGAGTATGAATCCATGTTATGTCCGATTAAATTTTTTCGCTTGCTGCATAATGCATGTAACCTACTCATACCAACATTTTAGTGCATTCCAAATGTCTATACTACCGCAGAAATTCGAACTAAATTTGAATTCGTTTCTCTATTTCAATAAGAATCTACAATCATGATTGTTGCCAACTTCAACCATCATAGTTTCCTTGCTATCCGCCAGATATAAATCAGACGAACTATAATGCAGGATGGCAGGCACACCATCATCAACAACTCCGTTTTTTATAAGAGTAGAGATAAAACATATTAAATGTAGTATACCATGTTCATAACCACACCATGTGTATCACCGTTATATATATTCACACATCCGTCGGTTTGAAACACTATGATAAATTCTTCAAATATCCGAATTCGCTTTTTATAATGAAGTATATATGATCTCTATTTGTCTTTTACACTCACACAACCCTCTTATCTTTGTAGCTAGCGCTAACTTTCTGTTGTGCATGCACACGCCCGCATTCCTCTCACCCTCCCTCAGCATTCTCTAGCTCCATCGCGCAAATTCGTCTTTTCACTTTAGGTCGTTCACCCACGGTGTGTGTAGGCCCCCCAGCTCCTTTACGGCACACATCAATCGATATGCCTCTCTAGCCAGGTGTGCCTAGCACAAACACAAGCTTCCCCTCTTCTCTTGTCACCGTCCATGCCTCACTCCCACCACTCTTTTCATCGTTCTCGTACTCGCACACTCCTCCCCCTCATTATAGTATGCCTCTCGTACCACCTCCTACATGCATCCCTCTCTCTCTATCCTTCTCCTCGTGCCTCATTTTCTTCTAACACACACATGCATGCATACCGATCGATCTCCCAACATATACCTAGATCGACTTTTACTACCCCCCCCCATCGATCGACGTACCTCACAAGTTATGTCTCTCCTTTATATTACAAAGGGCGATTGATCTTCCTATGTAGTTACGTCTGCTTACCACAGCCACATCGTCCCCCCTCATCATTCGTGCATGCCTCCTGACCCGTCTCTCACATGCACGTGCACAGACAGCAAGTAGCCATCTCCTCTCTTATTGATATTGCGAGCGTGCCCTCCGTTTGTCTAGCAAGCCTATCCCACCATTTGTTAGAAGCAACTCCACTACCACCCCCTCCAACACTCTAGCTCTGTCTCTCTCCCAACCTTATTCATCTCCTGCACATATGCATGGATGTCGATCGATCTCCCTTAATACATGAGGCAGATCGATCTCCTTAATACATGAGGTAGGCCTCTCTCCTCCTCCACGCATATACCAGCCATTGTACCTCTATAGTTAATTGGGCCTCCCTCTTCCCCCACCACACACCGATAGTCGAGCACTGCAGGTAGGTATCCATGCTACAGAGACAAACTGCACATGTCCCATCTCACGTTCCAGTAGGCCAACCACTCTATATCTTTGACGTGGGCACACACAAATTCGATGGCACTCTTTATCAATCGCGCGCGCGCACACACACACACACACATCATCACTCTCTTCGATTCTATGGACACCTCAAGCCGATGATACCTCCACTCTCTTCTCGTGGATCACCCCCTCTATATATATGTTATATCCATGACTCTATTTTACACACATTGCATATGTTAAATTTTTTGATT
>NC_057809.1:160567458-160567955 GCF_018294505.1 Triticum aestivum
CAAATACTCTCAAGAACCCACACACTATATCTCTCTAGGTTTGTATCTCTCTCACACAACCCCACGCAAGTGGTGTATGTATACAAGAAGAGAATAGGTGCATTGTGCATGTACTCACGCTTCGTGCCCAGCCACACCCGCGCGGGTACACGGTGGAGCTCATTTCTTTACGATATGGCAGCCCACGTGCTAATTTGAACTCCTATAGCGGTTGTTTACCTAGGGAGGTCGTGTACCATGTGTGCACGAAACAAAGTTCGACTTGACGCGTTGCCGCGTTATTTTTAGATAAATTTATAGCGCTCAATGGCACGTACACAGAATATAAAACAATTTTTATGGAGGAAAAGGTAGCCCGCTCTTCAGAGTATCTCACACAAGGCTCTGGTGGCCTCTCTCTCTCACCGTTGGTCATTGATCCGGCCGCATCCCGTCCGCTGGGGGAAAGGGAGTGCCGTGGCCTCTCTCTCTCTCTCTCTCTCTCTCTCTCTCTCTCT
>NC_057809.1:160568067-160581710 GCF_018294505.1 Triticum aestivum
GCATCCCGTCCGCCGGGGGAAAGGGAGTGCGGTGGCCTCTCTCTCACTCACCGTTGGTCACTGATCCGACCGCATCCCATCCGCCGGGGGAAAGGGAGGAAGTGCATCATTTCTCCGTTCAACGGCGCCGAGGCAGCACGTCCTGATCTGTGGTACACGTCGTTCTCTTTGACCAAGCTCCGGCCCGGAAGGGCCTACGCCACCTGCTCGCAGATTCCGCTCGTCGCCGCTCACCTAGTTACATCCCGATGACCTCCAGGTATCCCCTCCGGCCTTGCTCCACCGCCCGTTTTCCCACGTCGCTGCATGTGGATCTTCCATAGTTCTTCGCCCAAAACGTCGCTCGTCCAGCGTACTTTCCATATTGCATTCTCGTCCTCACACCGTTTTAGACAAACACAACCGTGTTGTTATCTTCCCTTAGGACAAGGAATATGCTTCTTTTTTGTTGTCGCATGTGTCATCAACTGTTATTGGCCAGTAATTGTTTCCTTTCTACCTCTTTTTTGCAAACAGGGCTATCCATTTCACGTTGTTCCTATTGCGACCTTTTGGTGAACTACACAAATCAATTTTTTCTTAAGAGTGTTTTGTGCAGTTGCACTAAAATGTCACACGGGCAACGTCTCTACATTTCAGTGCGACTGCACAAAGGGAGATTGGTTTTGCTCTATCCTCCTCATCCAACTCCGAGCCTAATCCTCTCCAACTAGTTAGTCTTAAGAGAGACTGCAAAGGTGACCGGCTTCTATTCATGTGTTTATTGTTTCATCAGCAGTCCTCTATTATCGTAATCACACTTGATATCTTTGGAACAGGGACGCTCAGCTCTATTTTAGTGGAACTGCACAAAATGATCGGAATGTTGCATGCTCCAGACAACTACTTTTTTCCCAACATGCCTTGTTGATTTAGACAGAGCTGGGGGACGTTGCTGCCAATGAAAGCATGGATCAATTTTAATTTAACACCTTCTCACAACTTTGTCTTCAGTTGTGATGTAATTATTAGCTCTGATCTGCTAATAATTGACATGCATTAGCAAGGAAGTTAGTTTTTTATTGTTTCCGAAAGAGCATCGATGGCAAGACAGCGAAGCAAAAGCTGAAAGCTCACACCATTGTACAATTTCATGTCACTGGAAAATTATTTGTATAGTACGTCAATTATGTAAACAAATGATGGAAGCTTGATAGCATTGCCAGAAGCCTCTTCATCATCCGGGTCCATGTGCCATGCACAAAATTATACTCCTTTGTTCCTAAATATTTGTCTTTTACAAATTTCAAATGGGCATATTTTAGAGTGTAGATTCACTCATTTTGCTACGTATGTGTACTCCCTCCGTTCCTAAATATTCTATTCGTCTTAACAGAGATTTCAACAAGTGACTACATACGGAGCAAAATGAGTGAATCTACACTCTAAAATATGTCTATATACATCCGTATGTGCCAGTCCATTTGAAATCTCTAAAAAGACAAATATTTGAGAGAGAGAGAGAGAGAGTAGTCACTCATTGAAATCTCTATAAAGACAAATACTCTGGAGTATATTTAAGAACCGAGGGAACAGTGCACAACCGCATGGGAGACTCAGCCCAGTCGTTGCGCCGCATTAATAGTGAGTAATGAGCAGTCAAATCATAAGCCCCACCTTTCCCACTGTAAGTTGCTCTGAAGAAGCAACCATCAATACGCTCTTCTTTGAATCTGCTCATACTACTCCATCTGTCACTGTTTATACAGCGCGCTTCAGAAAAAAGAAAAAAATCTGTGGGACCAAGGCAACTAGCGATCGGCCTGAAAAATAGCATTGGTAGTTATAGCACGGCGTCTATTACTACAGGGAATAATGCGTACACACATGCATGCAGTGCTTCCACCCCGGGTACACACATGCATGCACTCCATAGTAGTACAGTACATGGAGAGAAAATTGTGGACTTGATTGCGGTTACCACGCCCTAATTAATTGAGCATTATACCAAAAGCGTCTAACGTCTCTCTGGTGGTGGAAATGCATTGAGAGAAATGCATCATAATGAAGCGCGCCCTGTAAGCTGTGACAGAGGGTGGAGTAGTATGAAGGTGCAAAACCAAGTACGCGTACTACTGCGCTTGGCTCTTCGCCCCTTCGTGAAGTCGAACAATGATGGTACTCTGCATGTTGGGTACTACAGTGTATGCCTCTGACAATCTGACACCGAATGGACTGATGCATGTCCACCGAGGGTAGGTTGCATTAGTCAAAAGGCGTAAGCGAGCTTCACCTTGTCCTGCAAGCTTCTCCTCGTTCTACGAGTTGACGGGACACACCAAAAAGTAGTGCTAGTCCATACTCCCTCCTTTCCGGTTAATATGGCTTAATATTTTTTGCGGGTAAATGAGAGAGCTTTATTCATATAAGCATTCTTAGGACGATCAGCCAAGACACTGGTCACTAGGAAGCGATGTACCCCACAAAAAAAGAAGTAGGAAGTGAGGTGTTTCATCAAGCCAGCCCTCGGCCACATTCAAAGTGCAGCAAGCACGGTTCGCACGAAGATGCGCCGCAAGGTTTGCTGACCTGTTTACATGCTGAATAACAAAAAAGAGGAAATATTACTGAGCACTACTATTTGTAACAGGATATGAGCCAGAATTAAGCGAGAATTGTGGTGAGTGTTCCATGCAATCAACTTCCATTATCACATGCGAGAACCCTCGAAGAGAACCAAATGTGTTGAAGATTGCTTTATCACATTTTAAAATTATAATAATAGTGCAGACGCTCCTCCATCCGGTTCCTAGTACTAGTATAGTACATACCTTTATGGACTATAGTAGTAGTACTAGTAAACTTTGCGCTTGGCTGTTCGGGAAGTCAAACAATAATAGCACTAGTAGTATAGTGTATGCTTCTGGCAATCTGACACCGAATTAACTGTTGCACGTCCACCGCCTGAGCGAGGGAGAGCTTGCATTAGTCAAAAGTTTCTCCTTATCCTGCGAGCCACCGCGCGCAAGCTTCTCCTGCCCTGCAACCTTCTCCTTGTTCGGCAAGTTGACGGGACACAGCAAAGTAATGCTAGTCCATGCTGCCTCCTCTCCGGTTAATATGGCTTAATTTCAAACGAGATAAATACACTGTCTGTCACTGTATATTTGTAAAAATACAGTCAGTGGACTTCATAATACGCTCATTACACTCAATATATATATATATATATTCCGGTGTTCATACGGTCACTAGCTCACCCTGACTGAGTATGTGTGTGCATGCACGTGTAGGTTGAGCACTTGAGCGTGACCGTGTGTGTTCCGTCGTGTGCTCGGACATGCATGCATTAGGGCGTCGCGCGCGTTTTTGCGTCCATGTGTACGTGTGACTGTTGCATACACGTAGGGGGGGTACGTGTAGGGGCCACTAAGGAGCAGTCAAATCACACAGTAAGTTAGTCGGCAGAAGCAACCATCATTTCACTCTTGAATGACACGTACGCAATATAAAATGGTTGATATGGAGAGAAAAAGAAAACCACTATATATACACTAGCATGAGCCTAAGCTACAAGCCTGCTTGCTTAGGTTGCTCACTTCACAAGCATAGAACGACGGGCCTGATCCCGCAGCTGGGGGAAAGGAACAATGTTCTGCATAGATGCGGTCGACATCGGCGAGGGAGAAAACCCACAGTCGGTGCATCCCAATCGGGGGTCACCGCGGTATGGGCCGATGCCACATCCCAACCGCCCTTCTAGCTACAGCCCGACATCCCAGGTAGTCCATCTTCCTTTTGGAGCTGGCTTGCTCCACTGTCGTAGCTCCATCTCCATGTCGATCTTTCTCTACTTCTACCGGCTTCTACTTGTGATGAGTTTATGTCTCATGAACTAGTGTTAGTACTATTTTTCTAATCACACGTCTTCAATATCTTTGCCATCAGGGATGCTCAGGTCGATTTTAGTGGAACTGCACAAAAGCATCGTATGATCCGAGGATGCCAGCCGTCTTTCCTTCGACAGGTTCTACCTGGCCAGGAAATTAAATTATGTTTAGGGTTTAGGGTTTAAGTCATAGTGACCCCATCATTAGTTTTTCTATCGTACACACTCTCACAACTTTTTTCTTTAGTTGTGAAGTAAATATTGGCTATGATCTGTGAAACATTGAGATGCATCAGCATGCATGTTAGTTTTCCTTTGTATTTGATGGAATGTTGTAACAGGGCAACCTTGGAATAGGAATGAAAATGGAGTGGAAAAGTTTTCGTTGTTCCGAAGAAAAAATGGAAACGGAGAGAAACCAATGTTTCGTTTCGTTGGATCGCGCCATCGAGCAAAACCAACATTTAAATCACGTCTGTCGTGTTCGTTTCTCACCCTCCTCCACGGCTCGACCCCACACGGTCGCTCGGCATTCCACTCACCGCAAACCGAGTAGTATACCATAACTTTCCCGCCTGCTTGTCGATGGATCTCGCCATGAAGTACTAGCACTATTGGAAGAGATTGACGAGTTGGGGGAGGACAGCTAGCTGTAGCACGGACTCCCAAGAACTTACTACTGGAAGAGATCGCGCATGTTGTAGCCGGCTATGTGACCTTTGAACGCGGAGCAGCTGCGTGCACCCGGAAGCGGCGCGGGCGACGCTCTCTCGGCCAGCGCGCCGCAATCAATGCCGGCGCCAGTGAGAGGTCGCGTTCGCTCTGGCCGGGCATGAATGCGGCACTGGCCGTTTCGGGCGGGAAGCACGCGCGAGTGATGAAGAGGGTTCGGGTTGGTCAGGACTGGCCGTGGCAGCGGTCCGGACGTGCGCAAACAAGAGATGTTGTACGTTAATATTGCTGCGTATATAATTAACAACGTAAATAATGTGCCAGTTGGACAAATATGATTGGAGATGGAGATGGAAATGGAATTTTACGTAAACGCGGATATGCATGTCTATGTCTATGTGTGTGTGCGCGATGACTCTCGTGACCTGGAGCGGGGGCGTGTTTTTAATCGAGTTTTCTTTCTCGGTACATTAGAAAATCAGTTTGTCTAATTCACATCTAGATGTTATTTAAGGATATCACATCTAAGCTCCCACAAGTATATAATGTAGCAACAAGAAACAAAAAAAACTAGGAAAAGACCACAAACAGAGTGGACATCAACTTATATGTGACATAACTATGTCACATCTAGATGTGTCCAAGACAGACCCTTAAAAAATTGTCCGCCAGTTTTCGTTTCTTTTTTCCGGGAACGTGCGTATTCTATTTAAAACCACTGCTATGGAGAGATTTTTTTACTCCATTATAGCCTCTTGTTTGATAGAGTTTCTCGCGTCTCGCTCTCTCACCCTCTCGATATCAAAACAAGATGACAGTGTCCACTCTATCTCTCTCCTCACCGGTGGTCACAGATCCGGCCGAATCCCATCCGCTGCGGGAGGTGAGGAGGTGCAGCATTGACGTTGTCGCCGTCGGCGACGGAGGAAGCCGATGCGCACCGTCCTCTCGGAGCCGGTGCTGGCGCGGACGAAGATCCTCCGCGCCCTTGTTCGCTGCCGTCGTGTGGGCAGATCCCGCCCGCCCTCCTAAACGACATCTCGCCCACCTGAGGTATAACTTCTTGTACTGGTCCAGCTACCCAGGTCGCTGCGTGCGGGTTTTCTTCTATTCGACTACTCCTCAGCTCCCCATGCATAGTAGCTAGGGTTCGTTGGCTGGTCCAACATCACCTACTAGTACTATTATAGAGGAAATGCCACTCAAAAAGTTGTCCTGATTTATGCCTCGGTGGAGGTATACATGTTGTTTCGACAAAAAGTACATGGTGGTTGTGCGGTCATTGTCCATATGGTGGTAGTACTACCACTGGTTAAATGAAGAAATGCTTTTTTTCTCGGGTATCCTGGTTTAGTTCATATCAAGATAATTATGATGCTTCTGTTTGTTGGTGTACTTTTCATTAATTCTTATTGATAATTGAGATGTCGTTGCTAACCCTTTTTTATATTTTTGGAAACAGCGATGCGTGTCTCCATACCCGGGCATGTCTTCCTCAATTTTAGTGGAACTACACAAAATTGGATGGCCATTGTTGTTCCGCCTCACTATCCTCTGCCACGTGGTTCTTCCTTCCTCGAGCTTGATTACTAAGAAGAAATAGACCACAGTGATGATTTGTCAAACTTCTTAGGTGCCTCACCCAAACTTGATGCCAAATGGATGATGCATCACCACGATGACCTATCGATGCTCATGGTTGCGCCTCATGGTTGCGTCAGCTGGTGAAGCTAATCGATTTTTGATGAAAAACAAGCTGTCTTCCATCAGTGCTCTTTGCTTGTTACACACAAAGATGATATCCTTCGTCAGTTCACCTTGGTTGCGTTGGAGACGCAGTCGTCTTTCATGTTGGTGCAATTTTCGCTAGGGTTTTACGACAGGTGGGCCCAAAATGTGGCTGGCTCACCTGTCATACAGCCAAAAGCAGGTGCAGTGAAGGCACCGGAGCTCAATCCGTACTACAGTAGTATATATATAAGCGGGAGCCTCAGTGCTTGTTCGCTAGGGTTTGCACTCTCCACACGCTCGCCACACTACATATATGTTACTCCCTCCGTTCTGAATTACTTGTCTTAGATTTGTCTAGATACAGAGGTATCTAGCACTAAAATGAGTCTAGATACATTTGCTAGGGTTTGCTATATTCACAGTCTCTCACCCTCTCTTCACCAGATCTAAACAAGACTGTGTTGGCCTCTTGTCTCTCTCTCCCCCCTCAGAGCTGGTGAAGGAGGCGTCCGTATCCCGTCGCACCGGGAAGGGGAGGAGGTGCAGCATTCACTCTGTCGCCTTCGGCAAGGGAGGCAATCCACTGTCGGCTGCGCTGTTCTCTTTCACCCAGCGCCTGTGCGAGAGGGCCACCAACCCCTTCTTCCTCACTGCCGTACTTAGTGTGGGCAGATCCGGCCTCCCACCGCACGCCTTGCCACATCCCGACGACCCTAAGGTATAAGTTTCTTTAAAACCGTCGTTGCTCTAGCTGCATGTGGATCTTTTTCAATCTGTAGTCGAATCTAGGTCTTGGTTCAAAGAGGAATGAAGGGTGCGGTGGGCTGGAGCAAGAATCTAGGACGTGGTTCAATGAGGAAAGGAGGGGCGGAAAGTAGTATAGACTGGCTATCCAGTCGCTTTGTAGGCCGAAAAGGGAAAAAGGGGGTAACCCAGTACACACATCTGTAAGGAACCGATCTCTTTGTTGAAAAGGGAAAGAAACTGGGGGGTCGGGTAGTTTGTGCATGACTAGATTTGCTGCCCTCACATAGGAAGAAGGTTCAAAGAGAACAAATATGGGACCAACGCATATATGTTGCTTGGCTACATACTCTGCATCACTCATTTATACGTGTGGATGCACATGGTGCTGGCATGTCCCATGCAGCTATTTTGCTGTTGTTAATCTCAGAATTAACTACTGATCTGTTTTAAAAGAATTTCTCTGTTAATATGAATCAATGCAACCGTTTTAGAAATGCCACTGTCCTATACTTTGTTTTCCATCAAGATAAGGTAGATGCTTCTTTTTGTGGCCGCATGTTTCATCCTCCTTTATTGGCCAGTAATTGTTTTCTTTTTTGCCTCTTAAAACAGGGATATCTATTCAACTTGTTTCTATAGAAAACTTAAATGCCACATCGGCAACTTTACTTGATTTCAGTGCAACTGCACAAAACTTGATTGGATTTCCTATTCGTGTTGGTAGATTCGTATTTTATGTTGGTCGTCTCATGAAAGGTCAGTACAGGCCTTCATCCACATGATTGTGCAGTGTGCTTTGAGATGTTGTGCTACTTGTATTGGTACTGTTTTAAATAAATGATGAATTGAAGCTATTGTATTGCTGTCTTTTCCCATTAAGTAGTGAACAAAAATGGGACCAACCCAGACATGATGCTTGTTGCTTTGTTACAACAAATTCAGCATCACCCCCTTTATAAGCCAGTAATTGATGCCACTCTCAGAATTAACTACTGAATCTTATTTCAAAACTGCAACACTTGTTAGGGATTGGCGGGATTACCATTTTTGTGGCCGCATGTTTCATCCTCCTTTATTAGCCAGTAATTGATTCCTTTTTTGCCTCTGTTTATACATGGATATCTATTCAACTTGTTGCTATTGTGACATTTTGCTTCGCTACGCGAAACACTTTGCTTGATTTCAGTGCAACTGCACAAAATGAGATTGGATTTCCTATTTGAGTTGGCAGATTCGTACGTGATCTTGTGTGCGTCATGACAGGTTGGTACTTGCCTTCATCCACATGATCGTGCAGTGTGTTTTGAGATGTTGTGCTACTTGTATTGGTACTATTTTAAATAAATGATGAATTGAAGCTATTGTATTGCTGTCTTTTCCCATTAAGTAGTGAACAAAAATGGGACCAACCCAGACATGATGCTTGTTGCTTTGTTACAACAAATTCAGCATCACCCCCTTTATAAGCTTTGTCGTTCTTTATACATGTTGAAACAAGGCATTGTTAAGATAATGTCTCAGTCAATATGAATGAATCACACTGATGGAGAATTGCTACTCTCTTGCTTTGTTTCCCATTAAGATAAAGTAGATCAGTAGATGCTTTTCTTCTGGGAGTACAAGTCATCAACCGTTATTTCTTAGTAATTGTTTCCCTTATACCTATTGTTGCTTACAGGGATATCAAAATTAAAGCTCAGTTTTATTCCGACTTCGATTTTAGTTGAATTGCACAAAAGGAGCCAATGTGTAAGGCAAACTGCTGCATTACTGGGTCTAGTTGGTCGTTCCACTTTGCAGAAAGAAGCAGTCACTGTCTGTGCTACATTACAGAAGGAATGACCGAGAAGCTTTATAGAGTATTATTAGACACCGGTGACATGACTAGTCTGCAGAGACCATTGGCAATTTAACAATACGTGGAGTGCCCTGGGCAAAAAGTGCCCAAACAAGTATAAAAGCTATGACAGGACTCCACGATCATAGGCATTACATATTTTGAATGGGAAAAGCTTGTCAAAGTTTAATCATTGATGTTAGCAAGAAGATGTTAGTTTAATATATTGGAATTGGAAAACCTTGTCAAATTTTGCTCATTGATGTTAGCCAGAAGACATGCATTTGATATTTTTGAGTGGGACACCCTTGCTGTGAGCAGCATCGAGTGTTTTTTCCTATTCCTGTGTTTAGTTTAGAAGTAAATAGTTACTCTGCTGAGATATTCCTGTGTTAAGAGTTTGTTCTGAATATTGTCTATGTAATGCCAGGCCTTGTGTTTGATTACAAAGTTGAGCTTGGAATGTTGTGGCATGCGGCATTACGAGTTGTTCATCGTGCCTCCTGAGAATAATGCTTCGTATTGTTTTGCATGTCGATCTAATGCCAGTGATTTGCTTGTTAAGAAGATCATCCTCTTCTGTTGTTTCCGTGCTTCAGAAGTTCATCGTCTGATGTTTCATTCATAGCCTATATGACAAGTCGGGTAGGTTAGACGTGAAACCATATGATCTTCCGACCAACTCATGATATTAGGCCGTGATTGGATCATCGTTTTCCAACCAACACCGCTTGTAAAACTGACGCTTGTAAATTAAAGCAGATGGTCTCAGGCGAAGGCGCTTGGTTGGTCGATTTCGACTAGTAAAATATCAGAAGTACTTGACACACGATAAAAATGTTGAACGACACTCGGACGATTGCTAATCCAGCCGTTAGCTATTGTTTCAGCCTTGCCCATGGATGGCATGATACGCACGTCGTGCATGTATCGTCTGGTAATGTCGCCCATATAGCAGTGCTCGTAAAATATACACTGGTCTCTCAAATTACATGCGTAACCCGCCGGTTTTACATACAGACCTCGGGCCCTCGGTTTCATTACGCCTATATTTTACGCGTTGTTTTTGATGACGAGTAAGTTACACTTGTATGTTAATACATGTTTGAAATAAACCAGAGCTCCCAAGCGCGGCCTTACCGTTTCATGCCGTCTCAGTTTCTCGAAGGTGCTCATAGGTGTCCGATGATCCCGGCTTCCTGAATGAGTAGCGGGCGCTGTATTAGACCATCCGTAGGGCCCGCGAGGCCCTCTCCATTGTCCTTCGAGTTGTTGCGCTCGCCGTGGCGCTGAGCATTGTTAACATCGTCAACGAACATGAGGATTCAGGAGATGACTTTATTTTAACTGGATGACACTAGGGACCCACTAGGGCCATAGCCGTACGTACGCAAGTGCCTCCTTATTATGTACAACTATATTTTTTTTGCTTTCTCCTGGTTTCGTGACATCACGGTCCCACACCATTGTCAACCTATGTAGTCAATATAAACAAGAGAATTGCACAAGGTGCGGCCGATAGCTGGGAGCAAGCAGCTCGAGCAGTATTTGTGTTTTTGAGGCGTGAGCACTGCAGAGTTTTTCTTGGCGATGATTTTGTTGTTGTTCAGAGGAGAGCAGGGTATTAATTGGGCGGGCTATGGCCCATCTAGCCCAGGCCAGATATCCAGCCCAGATACTATTTTTTTCAAGATGAAAATGGCTAGCCCAGCTATACGTCTTTTTGAGGAATACCCAGGCAAGGTCAACTTGTTATTCTCCGCCCCGCTGGGCTGCAAATCTTTCCTAGGAGGGACGCATTAGGCTTAACAGGAAAATGGGCTTTAAAACATAATAAATGGGATGTAATTATAAAAACTGGGCAATAACTATAAAAAATGCACACGAAATTAGTTTATAAAATATTATTTATGGATTTTGAAAATCTTAAATTTTCATTGTTGCATGCGCAATGTTTCGTTGGATTTTTATGTAATACAAATTTATATTTAATATGACTAGAAATTTCGAGATAAAAATATTTCGGAGCCCATTAAAATGTGGGAAATTTTATTGAATTCTGTCTTCAATGGTTGGTTGAAATTATTAATCATTCTCCTAGCTAGAAAATGGGCTGTACTTTTAACAAACTGTAAATGGGTTGTTGTAAATTCCATTAGAATTCCAAAATGGGTTGTACATTCTTACAAAACGCAAATGGGCTATAAGTTCTCAGCCACACACTTGTGGGCCTACTAAGTGACGTGTCCCCTAAAAAAATAAGTTGACGCGTATGCAAGGCTTTGCCAACTTATTATAGTCAACACACGGTTCTAGCAGCAGTGGCCGTTGGATGTCTATCCAACGGATGTCGTGCTTCTTCTTCAATCTCGGATATTCTTAGCTTCGACCGCCCAAAAAATGATTCCTCCCCCTGACATCTGGGGCGCACCGTTTTGGAGGCTGACCTATGGGCCTACTAAGTTGGAGCATACCAAGGGCTTTGTTAACTTAGTGAATAATAAACGTTTCTAGCTTCAGTGACCGTACGATGTCCATCCAACGACTGTAGTGCTTCTTCAACCTCTGGTCTTCTTGGTCCAGCCGCCCAAAGCAGTGCCGGTCGTGCCGCCTGCTCCTGCCTCTCATAGCCGGCTGTGCTGCCGCGGAGGCCTCACCGCCCCCATACTACTCCCACCGCTGGCCAGGCCATCCCTCCACTCACACACACCCCCTGTTATTCTGCGGCGACGGCAGCCTCACGCCGCAGCCGAACCAGTGAACCCTCGTACTCTTCTCCGCGCGGGCTTCCACTGCTGTGTCTTCCCATGCTCCGTGTCGTCCCCTTCCTAGGCCTCGCCGTCGTCTAGACCACGGCCCTGGTGCTCTCGACGCGGCGTGGTCAACATGGTCAACGACCGACTTCCATCGGAAGAGTACTTTACATGGAGATGCTGACTGCTGGGTCCAGGCGGCCGCAAGGAAGTGCCTCCTTATTATGCGCAAAATAATTATTCATCCACCTTACAACAGGGACCCACCGGACGGGCCACCTTATTTCGCGAAAAAAATGTTTCCCCCCTGACTGCTTGGACCCACCAGACAGGCCAGCGTATTTCGTGAAAAAAACGTTCCCCCGCTGTCAGCTCGGACCCACCGGAAGTGCCTCCTTATTACGCATAAAAAAATGAATACTCCCCCTGCTAGCTGGGACCCACCATGGTGGGAGGCTGACTTGTGGGCCTACTAAGTTGACTGGAACGGGGGCCTTTGTCAACTTTTGTCAATATGAACGATTCTAGCTCCAGTGACTGTACAACGTCCATCCAACGGTCGTAGTGCTTCTTCAACCTCTGGTCTTCTTGCTCCAGCCGCCCAAAGCAGCACCGGTCGTGCCGCATGCTCCTGCCTCCCATGGCCGGCTGTGCTGCCGCGGAGGCCTCACCGCCCCTACTATTCCCACCGCTGGCCAGGCCCTGCGGCGACGACAGCCTCACACCATAGCCGAACCAGTGAACCCTCGTACTCCTCTCCGCGCGGGCTTCCACTGACGCGTCTTCCCCGGCTCCATGTCGTCCCCTTCCTAGGCCTCTCCGTCGTCCACCGCCCTGGTGCTCTTGGCGCAGCGTGGTCAACGTGGTCAAGGAACGACTTCCATCGGACGTGGACTGTACATGGAGAGGCTGACAGCTGGGTCCACGGCCGCAGCAAGGAAGTGCCTCCTTATTATGTGCAAAATAATTATTCCTCCACCTGACAGCGGGGACCCACCGGATGGGCCACCATATTTTGTGAAAAAAAACGTTTCCCCCCTGACTGCTGGGACCCACCAGATACACCTTCGCACGCAAGGAAGTGCGTCCGGGCAAAAAAAACAAAATGATTCGTCCCTCTGACTGCTGGGACCCACCAGCTACATCTTCGCACGCAAGGAAGTGCCTGGCAGTCAGGACCCACCTGGTCGAAGCGTATGTAGCGTTGTCATTCTAGTCGCGAACGTGTACGTACATATATACTGGTCAATGTATAGGCGCGCACGTGTCGTAGTAGAGGCGCACGTAGCATGTACACGTACGTACAGCAGCCAGGGTGCAAGAAATAAAGTATGGCCACGTATGTGTACATACGGGCGGGGTCTCGAACGCCTACTCGTGCATACGTACGGCCAGGGTTCGTGTACATGGCTGGGTCGGAACAGAGAAACAACGTCGTCGTCGTGTTCATGGGGAGGCAACGGAATGCGTCGTGTTCATGGGGAGGCAACGGAATGCGTCGTGTTCATCGGGAGGGCTTGGACGGAACAGGTGATGGAAACGAGGCCTGGCGTACCGCAGAACGGAGGAAACGGCCTTGTGTTCGACCGGCCATGTTCGAAACGGGATCCTGTTCATTGGGAGGGGTCTGGCGTACCGCAAAATGGAGGAAACAGACCTCCTACGGTCGAAACGGGGGTCCTGTTGATCGAGAGGGGTGTGGCATACCGCAAAACGGATGAAGCGGACTTGTGTTGGAGTGCTACGGTCGAAACGGGGGTCCTGTTCATCGGGAGGGGTGTGGCGTACCGCAAAACGGGACTCCACGGGATACCGTTCATCTCCATCGTCGACCCCCTCCAGCCTCCACGAGCTACTGTTCATCCACCGTCGACCTCCTCCAGCCTCCACCTGCGACTGTTCATCCACGGGCTCCTGTTCATCCAGCCTCCACCGCGCGCTACTCCACCAGCTACTGTTCAACCAGCCCTCTCCACGGGCTCCTGTTCAACCATCCCTCCACCGTCTACTGTTCATCATGCCCTCCACCGTCTAC
>NC_057809.1:160916611-160929540 GCF_018294505.1 Triticum aestivum
GTACATAATGCATACTTGTGTGATCATGCACAACATGATCATCGAGAATGAGCGTGGCCAAGATGTAGACTACTCTCAGTATGAGCTCTTGGGATATCCCGTGCGAGTGCGGCGGAGGGCTGAAAGGGTGTCCCGTTTTGTTGCCTCCTATCATGTCATTCGACGTCCCGCAGCGCATAATGATCTTCAGAAGGTTCTCATTGAGGAGTGGTGGGCATGGAATGGACGACAAAAAGCATCATGATTTGTGCGTTCATTATTGTATTGTTGAACTATTTGTTGTGTTTAATTGCACTATTTGTTGTATTCAACGATAAACTGTTTGTTTGAGTTGTAATAAACGAAATTGAACTATTTTTTTGTTTGTTTTGATCTTTTTGCTTCTGTTTTCGAATGTATATGTTGTTTGTGCGAGTGTCCCGCGCGCTGCATTTTTGCGCGCTGCTGGAGCGGCGCGCGCTGCATTTTAGCATGGCTGTTAGAGCCAGCGCTGCGTGCCGCGTCAAATCAGACGATGCGCGCGCGCTATAAGCTGTTTTTTGCGCGCGGCGTGTTCAGCGTCTGTCGGAGATGCTTTAAATAAATAGGCTGACCGATGGAACGGCCACGTCCAGCCGTGCATCCCCGTGGTAGAACAAGTAGGCGGCCATGGCAGCGGCACCAATCTCGATGGCCATCGCTGGGTCAAATAAGAGCGCGCCACCACCGGAAGAGGCCGGCAGCCCATGGCCGCACCTCCTGCAAGAGTTTCTGTGGCTGGCACTCCTGCGCATGCCGTCCCACGCCGACCGCGTCCGCCTCCGCGCCGTGTGCCGGCCGTGGCGCTCTGCGGCGCGTGACCTGCCCCCGCTACTTCCATGGCTCGCCCTCCGTGACGGCACCTTCCTCAACCTCCCCGACGGCGTGGTCCACCGCCTGCCCGCCATCCCAGCCAACGTCGCGAGCCGCGTCTCCACCGGCGGCATGCTCTTCCTCGTGCACGACGACGACAGCTGCTCTCTCATGAACCCTCTCACCGGGGAGACGACCCTGCAACACGTTGACCACGACATGCTCTGGTTTCAGATCACAAGATCGACTCCCCTCTACCTCGTCCCATACAACATCCACAAGATTGTGGTTTCGGACAACATCTTCGTCGTTTCAAGCAGGAACAACTGCCGGTTGAACATCTATGCCCGCGGGTCGCGGCCGCAAGCAGGCTCCATTAAGCTGCGTCCGTTGATTCCCAATGACATGGCACTCTTCAAAGGCAAGCTCTACATGATCACTGGTTGGACTTCGCCGGATGCACAAGGCATCACTCGTCATCGGGAGCTCCATGTCCTGGACTTGCGGTCGGGCCTGCAGCACGACCAACACCAACCATCCGTCCAATGATGTATACCAGGCACAACAGCAGAAACAAATTGCTCCTCGACCGGCTTCTACAAGCGCTATTACTACTTGGCCGTGTCCGGTGACCGGCTGCTCATGGTTGAACGGGAGATCGAAGAGGACCGTGTCTCTCGTAAACGAATCCGGACTCGGTGGCTCAAAGTCTTCGAAGCAATGGACATAGACTTGGAGTGTGGCCATGGACGGCGGAGGAAGGTTGATAGGTTGAAGGGGCATGCTCTTTTTGTCAGCCTAGAATGCGCTTTCTCGCTCCCGGCTTTTGTTGATGGCTGTGCGGTTGGAGCTGGATCTCAAGAAAACTGCGTCTCCTTTGTAAGAGCATCTCCAACAGGCGCCGAACACGTCGCGCGCAAAAAACAGCTTTAGCGCGCGTTCATCGCCTGGTTTGGCGCGGCGCGCAACGCTGGCTCCAGCCGCCGCGCTAAAATGCAGCGCGCGCGCCGCTCCAGCAGCGCGCAAAAATGCAATACGCGCGACTCTCGCACAAACAACATATGCATTCGAAAACAGAAGCAAAAAATCAAAACAAACAAAAATAAATAGTTCAATTTTGTTTATTACAACTCAAACAAACAGTTTATTGTTCAATACAACAAATAGTGCAATTAAACACAACAAATAGTTCAACAATACAATAACGAACACACAAATCATGATGCTCTTTGTCGTCCATTCCATGCCCACCACTCCTCAATGAAATCCTTCTGAGGATCATTATGTGCTGCGGGACGTCGAATGGCATGATAGGAGGCAACAAAACGGGCCACCCTTTCAGTCCTTCGTCGCACTCGCACGAGATATCCCAAGAGCTCATACTGAGAGTAGTCTACATCTTGGTCACGCTCATTCTCGATGATCATATTGTGCATGATCACACAAGCGTGCATTATGTATCAAAGCATCTTCTAATCCCAAAATCTAGTCGGTCCTCTCACAATAGCAAATTGGACTTGTAAAATCCCAAAAGCTCTCTCCACATCTTTTCTAGCAGCCGCCTAATCATTGTGGAAATCAAGATTTTTCTTACCTTCTGACTTTTTCAACGGCTTGACAAAGGTTTGCCACTTTGGATAGATGCCATCCGCTAGATAATAGCCATAGTTGTATGTATGGCCATTTGCTACAAACTGCACCGGTGGCAACTCCCCATTTGCAATCTTACTCATCAGTGGTGACCGGTTGACAACATTGATGTCATTCAAAGATCCAGGCATTCCAAAGAATGCATGCCAAATCCAAGTCTCTTGACCGGCCACCGCTTCAAGGATTATAGTGGAACCCTTTTTTTGGCCGTGGAATTGCCCATACCATGCCTTTGGACAATTTTTCCAAGTCCAATGCATGCAATCTATTGAGCCAAGCATGCCAGGAAAGCCGCGAGCTTTGTTTATCGCCAAAAGCCTTGCGACGTCTTCAGCGTCGGGAGATCTCAAATACTCCTCGCCAAACACTTGCACAATTCCGACTGCGAAGCGCTTGACACACATGATGGCTTGACTCTCACCCATAGCCAAGTGATCATCAACAAGATCAGCCGGTATACCGTATGCCAACATACGCAAAGCGGCTGTCACCTTCTGAAAGGTGCTATGCCCGAGCTCTCCGGCGGCATTCCTCCTTTGCTGAAAAAAGCGGTCATGGCTCACTAGTTTCTCCGCAATGCGCCTAAACAATTATGTGCTCATCCTAAATCGGCGACGAAAATACGACTCGGGGTATGTGTGATTCTCCGCAAAATAATGCCTGATCAATCTGTTGTGGGCATCGATCCTATCCCTCTAAATTTTCTGCCGACCCATAACTGAACCACCGTGCTTCGGTTTTTTATTAATATGCATAGCTAGGATCATTGCAAGATCCTCCTCCTCTTCCATATCAAATTCTTCTTCGGAAGAATCATACGACGAACTCATCTACAATGTTGAATACTATGCTATAAATAAAAAACTACAATCAACATGCACGAAATTCATGGCTTTTGAGCAATACATATGAAGAAAGTGCGCGCGGGGCGGGGATAGGCCGGGGAAGCGCCGAAACGGTCGGCGGCTGGCGCGGTCGGCGGCGGCAGCGTAGCTCGATGGTGGGTGGGAGGTGCGAGCGAGCGCGCGAAAGTCCAGCGCGCGGGAGCGGGTGCAGCAAATAAGCGGCGCGCGATTGTGTTTCGGCCCGCGCGCTGGACTACGTATGCCGCGCGCGCTGTTTTCGTGCGCCAGCTGTAGCAACTATTTCAGTTGCGCGCGCGCTAAAATGGGGAATTTTACGACGCGGCGCTAATTTGGCGTGCCTGTTGAAGATGCTCTAAGAGAGTTTAAACTCGACACTCATCCGACATGTGAGGTAAAGGCCGAGGACGATCACCTCTGTTGCGGCGTGTACAATATCAGAGACCACCGTGGCGCCATTACCCACAGACATGCTGGCCAAGACAGCGGTGGCACATGCCGGTCCATGGTCCTTGACTGGTTCCTTTTGCCCACAAACTAACCTTACGGTATTAGTTTTAGTGTATATGCAATTTAGTTAGTGATTAGGATTTGGGAGTATATGTCGGATGCATGTAATGCTCAAGAGTAAGGATAAACTCTTTTCTTTTGCTGGAATAAACATTAACTTTAGGGAGCATCAATTAATTGCGGGCTCGTGGGCTCGTATGATTTCCTAAATGAAATAGTAGTATACTACTCCCTCCATTCCAAAATATAGTGCGCCCGCGCTTCCCGAGGTCCAACTTTGACCATAAATTTAACCAATAAGACCAACTGCGGCGGGAAAAAATTATATAATTGAAAACTTCTTTCGAATACGAATTCACTGATATAATTTTTGCTACCGCTGCAATCGGTCTTGGCAGTTAAATTTACGGTCAAAGTTGAAGCACGGAAAGAGAGAAAGCACTACATTATGAAATGGAGGGAGTATCAAAGACTAGATTTTCTTTTCAAAAAAACTGATACATACGCATGAGCTAGCCACACTTCTGCTTTACAAAAACTGAGAGTCATTTATTGAAAGGTTAAGAGTGTCAAAGTGCAAGAGTGTAAGTTTTCTTTACTTGTGGGAAGCAAAGAGAGTGTGAGGTGACCTACTGGGATTGGACAATCAGATGTTCACTGCCTGCCTACTATCATGCAGCGCATCCACCCTTCTCCGAAAAAGGGTTTCCCCCCGTTTTATATTATAAAGCCATCGACCAAGCATCCAACACAAGAGTACAGGTACCAAACAAGTCAACAAGCCATGCTGGGGACACAGCGAAACAAGCCCCCAAAAAGAAGAAGAAAGAAAAAGAGAGCTAATCCGGCTCGGGTGGGGGTGGCGGTGGAGGAGATGCTGGCGAAAGGGCTGCTGCCGAAGATCGAAGGCCTGCACTGATGTTGTCAAGGGTGTCCCGATCACACCGCTTGCTAAGCGGTCTCCAGAGCTGTAAGAGGCCACACATTTTATAGATAGCGTCAGTCGCACGGTTGGGAATCACACGTTCAATGACAAGCTTATTGTGGATACACCACAGGGTCCAAACAAGGGTCCCCAAAGCCACCCAAGTGGCGGCTTTCCGGGGGGTAGGGAGGCTAAAGGCCTCCCCAAACAAGTCCGGGAGGTTACCGTGGCACCAATGGCCACCCACGACCCCCCGGAAGCAACTCCACAGGAATTGTGCTGCAGGGCAACGGAAGAAAATGTGGTTGCAATCTTCCGGGACCAAGCAGAGGGGGCAGAGGCCATCCCCAGGGCCACTACGCTTGCGGGCCTCCGTGCCCGAGGGTAGTCGGCCTCGAACCCACTGCCAAAGGAAGATGCGGATCTTCAGGGGAAGATTGATTTCCCAAAGAACAGATAATTCCGCCGGTCTCGGAGTGGGTACAATTGCCTGATAAAGGGACCTAGTTGAGAAGCGGCCATTTGGCTCAAGATGCCAAGATAGCATATCCGGCTCGAGGGAGGGGGAGCGGAGTGCAATACATTCGACTAGCTCGTCCCATTGTTCGCGTTCCGCCGCCCCAAAGGTACGGCGGAAGGTAACAACCCCCAAGTCTGCTAAGGCAACCGCCACCGGTAAAGTGGGCGGGTGCAGATCGAAAATAATGAAGGGAAGCGCACCGCAAATGAGCGGGGCCCCGCCCATTGATCTAGCCAAAAGAGGGTACCAGCGCCGGACCCTACAGAGACGACGGTCCCAATGCGTAGCACAGGCATCAGACGGATCACCGATTGCCAGAACTAGGACCCGCCTGACCTAGAGGCAAAGACCAATGGTTGACCATGAAGGTACTTAGCGCGAATAATCTCCAGCCATAGGCCGCCCTCCTAAGTCTGGATCCGCCAGAGCCATTTCGAGAGGAGGGCAATATTCATCCGCTTGGATGAGATGACCCCAAGACCACCCTGGTCCTTAGGCTTACAGATCTCAGACCACTTCACCATGTGGTATTTCTTTTTATTATTCTCGCCGGCCGAGAAGAACCGGGAGAGGATTTTGGTTACCTCCTGATGGAGGGATTCATGTAAACTATAGAATCCCATGAGATACATCAGGAGGCTAATAAGGGAGGAGTTCATTAGAATCACTCTAGCGGCCTTGGATAGCTATCTCCCTTGCCAAGGCTCCATCCGTGGTTGGAGTGGCAACTATAGGGCGGAAGTCTTTCTCTAGTAGACGATTGTCACTGACCGGCAAGCCAAGGTAAGCAGTCGGAAATGACCCCAACCGACAATTCAAGCGGTTGGCAATGCGCTGGGCTTCTGACGGTGAATATTCGAGCACCATGACCTCACTTTTGGCAAAGTTGATCGTGAGGCCCGACATCTCCTGAAAACAGAGGAGGAGGAATTTGAGGTTCCGGATATCCTCATCCGAACCCTCCACCATCATAATGGTGTCGTCGGCATATTGGAGATGGGTCAGGCCTCCATTGGCCACAAGATGGGGGTAAATCCCCCTGATGTGCCCTGCTTGCCTTGCCAAATCAAGAATCGAGGCTAACGCATCAACCACAAGGTTGAAAAGGAAAGGGGAAATTGGGTCCCCTTGTCGAACACCTTGTCCTAGTGTGAAATAGGGTCCAATTTCCCCATTGATATTAACGGAAATACGACCGCTTGTCACAAGTTGCATCACCTGAGCCACCCAATGGGGGTCGAAGCCACGTTTAAGCAATACTTCCCGAAGGAAGGACCAATGGACGGTATCATATGCTTTGTGAAAGTCAATCTTGAAGAACACCGCGCGAAGGTGTTTGGTATTGACCTCATGAATGATTTCATGGAGGACAAGAACCCCATCAAGAATATATCTACCTTTCATGAAGGCCGATTGGTTCGGGTGGTGAATCCGAGGAGCGATCAGGGCCGCCCTAGTGGCATACCCCTTGGCCAGAATCCGAAATATCACATTAAGGACGGTGATGGGGCGGAACTGCCTAATGTCGGCAGCTCCGGGGACTTTAGGAATCAGGGAGATGGTCTCGTAGTTGAGACGAGACATGTCCAATGTCCCCCTGGTGAAGTCCTGGAATAGGTCCAGAATGATCTCCTTAACCATCGGCCAGAAGGCCTGGAAAAAATGGACTGGAAGCCCATCGGGGCCTGGGGCCGAGGCCGGGTTCATTGATTTGACGAACGCTTCCACCTCCGCGGCATCAAATGGGGCCATTAACGTCGCATTTTCCGCCGGGGAAACTAGCTGGTCATGTGACCAGATATGGTCGGCCAGGGCGACACCGCCCCTGGCACGGCCCATAAATAACGACTTATAAAAGTCGTCCACCAAAGCGCGAATCGCTGGTGGATCCTGAAAAAGCTAGCCGCCCTCCCATAAAAGGAGGATGGAGCAACGTCTCCTACGACCATTGGCGATCGCCTGGAAGTAAGTTGTGTTGGCATCACCAAACATCACCCACTTTATAGATCCGCATTGGCGCCAAAATTCTTCCTCCTTGGAGTAGATCTCCATGAGGGACTCTTCCAGGTTGTATCTATATGCCCATTCCTCTGCAGAGATCCCTGAGGTATCAGCGCGCAGGTCCAACGCGCGGATTTCTTTGAGAAGGGTAGCCTTTTGGACACGAAGGTCCCTCCCAATATTGGCACCCCATCCCTTCATGAATTGCCTAGAGCGCTTGGACAGGTGATGCCACTCATCAAGGCGCGACATCGCCCTATGGGGTTCGGATAAAGCCGAGGCCCAGTGAGCCTGGACGGCAGCTGTGAAGCCCGGTTGCCGTAGCCAAAAAGTTTTGAAACGAAACCGCGGTGGGGGGCGAGGCCTCTCATCATGAGAGGACAAGAGAAGGGGTACATGGTCCGACCCGATGTGTGTAATGGCCTGGAGGGAGGCTAGGAGGAACCGCAACTCCCAGTCGGGGGAGACAAATACCCGATCGAGCACACTAAGGGTCGGGTTAACCTGTCTATTGGTCCAGGTGTATCTCGCCCCAACCCTCTCTAACTCTAACAGTCCTAAGTCTGCAACCCAGTCGTTGAAATGACGGATTTCCGTGAGGTCAACCCTTGCGTTGCTCTTCTCCTCCGCTGAGCGAAGGAGGTTGAAATCTCCGCCAACCATGACCGGAAGTGTCATGGAGGCAATCTTGGTGTGGAGTTCGGCCAGGAAGGCAGCCGACCTACTATGATCGGCAGGGCCATAGACCACAATAACTTCCCACTTGAAGTTAACACCACGCTCCCACAGCTCCATACTAACAAAGTGGGATCCACGACCCATGGATCCCACCTCGAAGGTGGCATCCTTCACACCCAGAAGGATCCCACCGGAGTGTCCAGCCACGCCACTAGATGGCAACCAGTGCCAGGCAAATAAGTGACGGCTCAAGCGCTCGAGCTCGGCCAAGGAAAAATCCACCCGCATCGTTTCCTGAATCGCAACCACATCCACAGACTCATCGCGCATGTAATCAATCAGTTGCCTACGGCGGCCATCATGGCTGAAACCCTGTAGGTTCCAGAATAACGCACGCATAATTACTCGCCTACAGGGTCCTCCCGGGACCCCACTGTGGAGTTGGCACTCAGGGCATGACGTAACTGAGCTGTCCGCGAACGGGTCCTGCCACGGACCTCCTCGGGGGCTAGGTCCCGAGGCGATGATCTATGCGTCGGGCGCGGAGTCGGGGGGCTGCTTCATCGGCCGCAGCTGCCTCACGACCCCGAGAAGCCGCGAGCCGCCCCTCCAAGACCTCCTTGGCCTGAAGGGAGGCAATTTGTTCTAAGGGGGGACATTTCTCCCCTCGGAAAACTATGGCGGAATCTGCCGCGACTTTCGCTAAGTGACCCAACGGAACCCCGGCAAGGACTGAAAAGGAAGTATCCTCAATCATCACATCATCATTGCAGAAGAGAGCCGGTGTAGGATGGGAAGACGGACCTGCATCAAGGTTCTGCGCCGCAGCACGGCGGGAAGCCTTCTCCACGGCGGTGGGAGAAGGCCCCACTAGGGGGGTCGCTGACCCGAGCCGCGCACTCTTCCGAGCCGACGATGCCGGAGTGGATGTCGACCGTGGGCGCCGCTTGGCCGCGGGAGGACGGGGAGGGGCGGCCCGCGCCGAAGGTCCCGTGGCCGGCACCGGACCGGACAGCTCGGGCAATGCCGGAGGCATGATGAGGACAGCGCTGGAAGGGTCCTGAAGCAGGGCAGGAGAGGAGGGACGGGGCGAAGAGGCCGGGATCACCTCCATGCCCACGCTGCTCGTGTCGCTGACGCCACCGTCAGAGGAGGATATCTGCGCCTCCATGAAGATTGGAATGATGGCTCCAGGAGGTAAGGTAGCCGCCTCATCAAGCATAGCAGCGATCGCCGCGCCGCGATGTCCTCCTCCACCTCACCCGAAGCATCCGTGGGGAGGACTGGGGTGATGGCCTTGGAGCGGGACGGAGGGACCGCCGCACCAGTCCGGGGCGAGGCGCCACGGTCATCCTCGAAGGCTTCGTCCAAGCGTTCCGACGCCGGGGAATGGCTCCGGAGACAACGGCGCTACTCGCGCCCAGAAGGGGGGCCGCCATTGCCCTCACGGTCCGGGTCGGCCTCCGGGTCTGAGCCATCCATGGGGTCCACAGGGGGAGTGGAGAGTGCCTCTTCGACGGAGACGTGGAGATTGTAACCAGCATCATTGAAGAACATCTGAAAGGTCATCTGGAGCTTGGAGGAGTCCGGTGTAACACCCTCGATGCGACTATATCTCCCACGTGTCGAGGCACGACTTAGAGGCATAATCGCATTGAAGGCATATGTCGCAAGTTAGGCAATCTTCACAACATCCCATGTAATATAAATATTAAAGGGGAGATAATATAGTTGGCTTACACTCGCCACGTCAATTCAAGTACATAAATAACATTACATCATTCAAACACTCATGGCCCGACTACGGCGCCAAAATAAAAGATAACCCAACATGCGACACGATCCCGATCACCCCCAACTGGGCACCACTACTAATCATCAGGGAAAGACACGTAGTAACGTTGAGAGTCCTCGTCGAACTCCCACTTGAGCTCAAGCGCGTCACCTGGAGCGGAATCATCAGGCCCTGCATCTGGTGTAATAGTAATCTGTGAGCCACAGGGACTCCGCAATCTCACACCCTTGCGATCAAGACTATTTAAGCTTAATAGGTATGGCAAGGTAAATATATGTGGAGCTGCAGCAAGCGACTAGCATATATGGTGGCTATCCTGTTCGCAAAAGAGAGCGAGAAGAGGAGGCAAAGCGCGAACGAATAACTGGAGGGCATCCTGCGGCAAGCATTACTCCAACACCGTGTTCACTTCCCGGACTCCGCCGAGAAGAGACCATCACGGTAACTCACACAGTTGATTCATTTTAATTAAGTTAAGGTTCAAGTTATCCACAACCGGACATTAACAAATTCCCATCTGCCCATAACCGCGGGCACGGCTTTCGAAAGTTCAAATCCCTGCAGGGGAGTCCCAACTTAGCCCATGGTAAGCTCTCACGGTCAATGAAGGAATAGACCTCCTCCCGAGATGTTCCGATCAGACTCGGTACCTCGGTTCTTCAAGACACTTCGACAGGTTAAAACAAGTCCAGCAACACCGCCCGAATGTGCCGACAAATCCCGATAGGAGCTGCACATATCTCGTTCTCAGGGCACACTCAGATGAGCCAGACATCGGGTAGGCCAGCCCAGAGTTGCCCCTGGTAGCCCCGGACATCGCTCGGTTGGACCAACACTCAGAGGAGCACTGGCCCGGGGGGGGGGGGGTTAAATAAGATGACCCTCGGGCTCCGGAAACCCAAGGGAAAAAGAGGCTAGGTGGCAAATGGTAAGACCAAGGTTGGGCATTGCTGGAAAAGCTTTAATCAAGGCGAACTATCAAGGGGTTCCCATTATAACCCAACCGCGTAAGGAACGCAAAAATCCGGGAACATAACACCGATATGACGGAAACTAGGGCGGCAAGAGTGGAAAAAAACACTAGGCGAGAGGCCGAGCCTTCCACCCTTTACCAAGTATATAGATGCATTAAGATAACATGGCAATATAGTGATATCCCAACAAGTAAATAAATGTTCCAACAAGGAACGGTCTCCAATCTTCACCTGCAACTAGCAACGCTATAAGAGGGGCTGAGCAAAGCGGTAACATAGCCAAACAACGGTTTGCTAGGACATGGTGGGTTAGAGGTTTGACATGGCAATTTGGGAGGCTTGACAACAAGTGGTAGGCATCGTAGCATGGCATAGCAAAAGAGCGAGCATCTAGCAAAGCAAAGATAGTAGTGATTTCGAGGGTATGATCATCTTGCCTGCAAAGTTGTCAGAGTTGACTGAATCCTCGAAAGAAAACTCAACGGGCTCCTCGTTAGCGAACTCGTCTCCCGGCTCTACCCAAACAAGACAAACAAGCAACAAGGACACAATCAACCACGTGCAAGGCTCAAACAGTATGATGCAAAGATGGTATGCTATGCGGGATGCGATGCGGGATGCATATGCAAGATTTGACAAGGGATGCATGAACCTGGCCCCAACTTGGAAATCCAAGTGTGCCACTGGAAAGATGAGATGAAATCGCTTGAAAACGATATAAAGATCACCGGAATCGGAGTTACGGTTTGGAAATGGCAAGCAATTCAAATATGAACACGTTCTGCGATTTACAGCAAGTAGCCATCTAAATGCAACAAGATGAACATGCTACAACACCCAAACATGACATAAAAATACATGGCAGGGATGCATTCATGATGCTTACAAAAGTCTAGCACTGAGCTACGGCCAAATCATCCATTAACAGGTTCAAACAAGCATGGCAAAAATGCATATGGCAAACAGATTGCAGACTTAGTGAAATTAACACTTGTCTGGAATTTCAGATCAGATAGCACCCTTCGGAGCAACAAAACTACATGCTACAGGACCTGAACATGGCAAAGTAAAGCATGGCATGGAGCTACTCAAAGAGCTTAACAAAAGTCCCTTAGTGACCTTGAGCCAAAAGGGATCAAAAAATACATTTGCAAGCATGTGAACATGGCAAAAACATAATCAGATCACAGACTTAGTAAAAAACTGGAGCATGCTGAAACAGATATCAAGTAGGCATGTTTACGAGCTCGATGCACTCACTACAGAGCAAGTCATGATAATCTAAGCATACACCCATCAAGAATACACAAAATGAAAGCTAGACATGGCAAGAACAATAATATAGCATGCACGGATCAACTACAACATCCTCGGCAAAATCGTTAACAAGTAGACAATCTGCCCAGATTCACGAAATAGCAAAAGTAGAGCTCGATTGACTCAAACTAGGGTGCTCCATAATTGCAAACAAGGACATGGATGGATAGAGCACTACAAGATTAACAAAACATCCTTATTGATCATCCTCAAAAGAGGCACGGATCATTAGGAAACAACATGAACATATGGCCATATGAGATAAACAGCTCAAAGACTTAGTGGAAATGCTAAGTCCGTGAAATCAGCATTACCAAGTGCCTCACTTTGCAAGCTTGTGCTAGTCACCACACACACCACAAAAATACATGGGTTGCACCTCTGGAAAGATGGCAAAACCCTTAACAAAACATATGTAGAGCTCATGGGCATATCATGCACACAATAATCATGGCAAAAATGACAAATATCTAAATGGAGCAGCAGATCTGACAATTATCTCAAGTAGCACTCTTCCAACAGCATTTTGGGCATCAAGATGAACTCAAATGAAAATGATGCAATGGAATGAAATAATGTACTCTCCGAGACGAACATTTTGATATGCTATATGCCCAAAACAGAGCTACGGATGCAAAGTTACGGCACGATGAACAGGAGTAAATGAACTAGGGTTTCGGGAGAAAGTCAACCGAGATTTCGGAACTCAGATCTGCATGCTTCCCGAGGTCGCCGGAACAGTGCACCGGAGCTTCGTCGGAGAGGGACTTGGAGGGCGCCGGAGGAGGAGGAAGGCGTCGACGGGAGCAGCTGTCGGAGTTGAGGAGGTGCGGGGCGGCGCCGAGGCGGCGGAGGCGGAGGAAGG
>NC_057809.1:160929951-160931404 GCF_018294505.1 Triticum aestivum
GCGCGGGCCGGCGTGGCTGCGGGTGGCGGCGCGCCACGTGGCGGTCCTCGGTTGGCTGCAGGCGGCGGCGGCGGCGTGTCCGTTCAGGTGGTGGACATGTCCGGTGGCGGCGGGCGATTTTTTTAGGGTTTAGAGAGAGGGGATCCGAGATTTCGAATGGGGGGGGTATATATAGGCATAGAGGGAGCTAGGAGAGTCCAAATGAGGTGCGGTTTTCGGCCACGCGATCGTGATCGAACGATCTATATGATGGAGAAGGTTTTGGTGGGTTTTGGGCCAAATTGGAAGGGTGTTGGGCTCCAACACACACGAGGCCTTTACGGTCCCTCGGTTAACCGTTGGAGTATCAAACGAAGTCCAAATGGTACGAAACTTGACAGGCGGTCTACCGGTAGTAAACCAAGGCTGCTTGGCAAGTCTCAGTCCAATCCGGAAATGTTTAATCCCCACACACGAAAGAAAGGTAGAAATGGCCACCGGAGGAGAACGAAGCGCCGGAATGCAAAACGGACAACGGGGAAAAAGCTCAAATGCATGAGATGAACACGTATGCAAATGCAATGCACATGATGACATGATATGAGATGCATGACAACGAGAACAACAAACGTAGACAAAAACCCGAACCCGAGAAAATAAAATAATTTAAGGCCGGAAACGGCAAGAGTTGGAATACATATTGGGAAAGTCATATCCGGGGTGTTACATCCGGGGTCTTGAGCTGGACACGGACGGCCGACCCCTTGAGCAGCGAAAGAGGGTCAATCGACACAATCTTGCCCAAGAGCCGGGACATGCCCCGGATAGCCCCCTCCACACGAGCGATGGGAGGAAGCCCACAAATCTGCACCCACATGGTGGAGAGGGAGGCCACGACGAGGGGATCCACAGATGGCACCGATATGCGCACCTTCAGCTGATGAAGCGCAAGGGTCAACTCCGCACTGTGGGTGCCATAGCGGAGGCTGACAGGATCAGGGAAGACTGCAGTGAACTCCCGATCAGAAATGAGAGCAACCTCCGAGTCCCAATCCGGCTTGAACAGGTGGCGAAGCTCTTCATCAATGATCCCCGGGGACGCCGTCTTGCCGTCGAGGACGGAGATGAGAGTAGTCAGGGAGGAGGAAGCCGCCGGCACAGGGAGATCCATCTGGAAGAAGCCCAAATCATCAAGCGTGTAGCCAAAGAGGCCAAGGATCCCCGTTGTCGGATGATCAAGGCAGAGCGCGGCGGGGTGGTCGGCGCGCTTGCACTTGAAGCAAGCGGGCGACCGAGTGTAGTCGACCTGGCAATGCCCCTCCACCCCACAGTTGAAGCACGTCACCGCCGGCCCCGGTGGACGGGGAGTTCCCGCCGTAGGCACAATGGGGGGGTTGGAGATGGAGGATGCCGGGGTGGACGCGTTCGCGGCTTGCAGATTCGCTGCGTGTTTCTTCTGCAAAAGCGTAAAGAA
>NC_057809.1:160932837-160938954 GCF_018294505.1 Triticum aestivum
AAAGGTTAAAGAAAAAAGAGGAAAAAAAGAAAAGAAAAAATAAATAAAAAAGATCGTAAAAAAACAAAAAAAACGAGAGAGAACTAAATAATTGATGTGGTGTTCCGTCAATATGCAACCCATTGCATATTGAGCTCCACTTAACTTGTAGTGTTGTCTGTGCACTTTGTCATGCCATGCATATTTAAACCGGACATGCATCATACTTCGTTGTGCATCATTCCATGTTTATGTGATGTTTGTTTACGATGTTGTTTGTTTATTTCCGGTGATGCTTCTTCGAGTTGTATCCGGTAACATCGTGTTGTGAGGATTCGTTCGTCTACGTCCGTTTGTCTTCTTCATGGACGCGTTCTTCTTCCTTGCGGGATTTCAGGCAAGATGACCATACCCTTGAAATCACTTCTATCTTTGCTTGCTTAGTTGCTCGCTCTTTTGCTATGGCTATGCTGCGATACCTACCACTTGCTTATCATGCCTCCCATATTGTTGAACCAAGCCTCTAACCCACCTTGTCCTAGCAAACCCTTGATTGTCTATGTTACCGCTTTGCTCAGCCCCTCTTATAGCGTTGTTAGTTGCAGGTGGAGATTGAAGTTTGTTCCTTGTTGGAACATGGAGATCGTTCCTTGTTGGAACTTTGTTTTACTTGTTGGGATATCACAATATATCTTATTTAATTAATGCATCTATATACTTGGTAAAGGGTGGAAGGCTCGGCCTTATGCCTGGTGTTTTGTTCCACTCTTGCCTCCCTAGTTTCCGTCATATCGGTGTTATGTTCCCGGATTTTGCGTTCCTTACGCGGTTGGGTTATAATGGGAACCCCTTGACAGTTCGCTTTGAATAAAACTCCTCCAGCAAGGCCCAACCTTGGTTTTACCATTCGCCACCTAGCCTTTTCCCCTTGGGAGTCGCGCATCCTGAGGGTCATCTTTATTTTAACCCCCCCGGGCCAGTGCTTGTCTAAGTGTTGGTCCAAACTAGAGCGCCTTGCAGCGCCACCTCGGGGAAACTCGAGGGCTGGTTTTAGTTGTACGGATTGCTTATCCGGTGTTGCCCTGAGAACGAGATATGTGCAGCTCCTATCGGGATGTCGGCGCATCGGGTGGTCTTGCTGGACTTGTTTTACCATTGTCGAGGATGTCTTGTAGAACCGGGATACCGAGTCTGATCGGAATGTCTCGGGAGGAGGTCTATTCCTCCGTTGACCGTGAGAGCTTGTCATGGGCTAAGTTGGGACTCCCCTGCAGGGATTTGAACTTTCGAAAGCTGTGCCCGCGGTTATGGGCAGATGGGAATTTGTTAATGTCCGGTTGTAGAAAACCTGAAGTTGACCTTAATTAAAATACATCAACCGCGTGTGTAACCGTGATGGTCTCTTTCCGGCGGAGTCCGGGAAGTGAACACGGTGTTGGAGTTATGCTTGACGTAGGTTGTTTTAGGATCACTTCTTGATCATAGTTTCTCGATCGTGCTTTGCCTTCTCTTCTCGCTCTCTTTTGCGTATGTTAGCCACTATATATGCTAGTCGCTTGCTGCAGCTCCACCTCATACCTTTACGTTACCCATAAGCTTAAATAGTCTTGATCGCAAGGGTGCGAGATTGCTGAGTCCCCGTGGCTCACAGATACTTCCAAAACCAGCTTGCAGGTGCCGTTGAACCGTGCAGATGACGCAACCAAGCTCAAGGAGGAGCTCGATGAAGATCTTGTCCTTGGTGTTGTTTCGTTCTAGTTAATCAGTAGTGGTGCCCAGTTGGGGTGATCGGGACCTTGTCGCATTTGGGTTTCTTCTTTTATTTTGGCTCCGTAGTCGGGCCCTGATTGTATTTGGTTGTTGTAATGCTTTATTCATGTAATTGTGTGAAGTGGCGATTGTAAGCCAACTATGTATCCCTTTTCCGTATGTATTACATGGGTTGTGTGAAGATTACCTCACTTGCGACATTGCTTTCAATGCGGTTATGCCTCTAAGTCGTGCTTCGACACGTGGGAGATATAGCCGCATCGAGGGCGTTACAATGAATCACTAGCATACATTTTCCTGTTTTACGTTACTTTGCATTATTTTCTAGTCGTTGCTTAATTGGTCGCGGAAACTGTGGAAACCTTAGTTTCCCTGATATTATTATTTTGCTCCAAGGTTTATACAGTGATAACACTTTTAGTATGGGCGGCATTATTGCTAGATGGTTAAGTATGAACTGTACTAAGGGTCCCATATTTGAAGGCATCTATGCTACACGCCTAGCTACACATGTTAACATACCTATTAGGCATGCTGAGAAGGAAGAAAAAGTGCTGCCTCATGTTTATTTAGATTATAAAAGTATGGTGGCACATGATTTTATTGTTAAGAATAGGGCAGGAGAGCTTAAATATCAATTGTTCTTTAATAAACATCATCCTAAGACTATTACCTTGCTTGCTTCTTCTTTGTTTGATTTGACTGTAGGCACGTACCTTGTTCCGTTGACGGCTATTCACGCCTACCGGAACCCTGCACCAGCCGAGGAGCCAAAACCGGAACCACAATTTGATCCTTCACGACAGTCTAACTATCAGTGGGATCCGGAGATGATTGCCAGCCAGTGGCAATCGGAGCCTTCTTCTTCCTCATCACAGTACGACCCCAACTATTATTATGGATATCAGCCAGGCCAGCCGTGGCCATAAACCAACTTAGGCCAAAAGCCTAAGCTTGGGGGAGTACGTATTTCTCACCGACATTACATTTATGTTCACACACACTCATTGCTAGATGTCGGTGCTCATACTTTTTCATTTTATCATCCATGCTAGTTTATTTCCTTTTATGCTTTCTTCTTGTGTGTTTAATAAACCTTAAGAAAAAACCAAAAAAAATAGTTGTAGCTTTTAATTAATTTACTTTCCATGCTTGTAGTAGTAATTAAAAAGAAAACCCAAAAATATTTCCCGTTCTTCTTTTGCTTGTTGGAAGCTTTCCCGTGTAAATAGTTTTATTTCTTTTCATTTCTTTGGGGGTCAGTAGGAGAATACCATGATTAAATTGTTGAAGTGGCTCTTATATGATTTATTATTGATTTAACCAAGAGCCCATATTGCTTTGTCTTCTCCTGTTTATCGAATGCTCGCAGATTCCAGCTTAGTCCAACGCACGTGCACTCTTATTATTATTCACATCGTTCGGTCGTGCAAGTGAAACGCAATTATGATGATATATGATGGACTGACTTAGATTAGAAAATGTGGTACGAACTCGACCTCTTTTGTTTTTGTAAATATGATGAGTTCATCGTTCTTGATTCAGCTTGTTATGAATAAACATGTTTGCAATGACAATTAGAGATCATAGTTGCTTGTGCCATGCTTGATTAGATATGAGTTATAATGGTTTACCTTGCGTGCCAACATGCTATTAAAATGGTTATGATGTGGTATGATAGGGTGGTATCCTCCTCTGAATGATTTAAGTGACTTGACTTGGCACATGTTCACGCATGTAGTTGAAACAAATCAACATAGCCTTCACGATATTTATGTTCATGGTGGATTATATCCTACTCATGCTTGCATCCAATGTTTATTAATTTTAATGCATGTACATGGCTGTTGTCGCTCTCTAGTTGGTCGCTTCCTAGTCTTTTGCTAGCCTTCACCTGTACTAAGCGGGAATACTGCTTGTGCATCCAATCCCTTAAACCCCAAAGTTATTCCAGATGAGTCCAGTATACCTTCCTATATGCGGTATCTACCTACCGTTCCAAGTAAATTTGTATGTGCCAAACTCTAAACCTTCAAATATTCATCCTGTTTTGTATGCTCGAATAGCTCATGTATCAACTAGGGCTGCCTGTATCTTCCATGCAAGGCGGGTTATTCTCAAGAGGAGTGGACTCCGCTCCTCACTCACGAGAAAATGGCTGGTCACCGGGATGCCCAGTCTCATGCTTTATGCAAACTAAATAAAAAATAATTGCAAACAAAACTCCCCCTGGGACCTGATGTATGTTGGAGGCACTCGTTGTTTCGAGCAAGCCATGGATTGATGTTTGTTGGTGGAGGGGGAGTATAAACTTTACCATTCTGTTTGGGAACCGCCTATAATGTGTGTAGCACGGAAGATATCGCCATCTCTTGGTTGTTATGTTGACAATGAAAGTATACCGCTCAAAATATTATTCACCTCTATTTTAAAACCGAGCTCTGGCACCTCTACAAATCCCTGCTTCCCTCTGCGAAGGGCCTATCTATTTACTTTTATGTTGAGTCATCACCCTCTTATTAAAAGCACAAGCTGGAGAGCGTAGCTGTCATTTGCATTCATCACTGTTAATTTATATTGGGTGTGACTATGATTGGATCTCTTTTACCATGAATTACAATGTCTAGTCAATCCTTGATCTTTAGAGGTGCTATGCATTTATGTTTTGCGGTCTCAGAAAGGGCTAGCGAGATACCATCTTGTTATATCATATTATGATTGTTTTGAGAAAGTGTTGTCATCCGAGATTTATTAATATGGCTTGCTAGTTGATTATGCTATTGATATGGGTAATCATGAGACCTGAGAATTATTGCAAATATGGTTAGTTATAATCTTTGCTAAAAACTTGAATGCTAGCTTGACATATTTATAACAACAAGAGCAAACGGAGTTTGTAAAAGTTTTTCTTTATTTCTTTCAGTTCGTCAACTGAATTGCTTGAGGACAAGCAAGGGTTTAAGCTTGGGGGAGTTGATACGTCTCCATCGTATCTACTTTTCCAAACACTTTTGTCCTTGTTTTGGACTCTAACTTGTATGATTTGAATGGAACTAACCCGTGTTTTCAGCAGAATTGCCATGATGTTGTTTTATGTGCAGAAAACAAAAGTTCTCAGAATGACCTGAAACTCCACGGAATATCTTACAATAAATAATAAAAAATCCTCGCCAAAGATGAGGACCAGGGGGCCCACACCCTTGCCGCGAGGGTGGGGAGGGCGCGCCCCCTACCTCGTGGGCCCCCTGGAGACCTCCCGACTCCAACTCCAACTCTATATAACTGCTTTCGGGGAGAAAAAATAGGAGAGAAGAAATCATCACGTTTTATGATATGGAGCCGCCGCCAATCCCTAAAACCTCTCGGGAGGGCTGATCTGGAGTCTGTTCGGGGCTCCGGAGAGGGGGATTCGTCGCCGTCGTCATCATCAACCATCCTCCATCACCAATTTCATGATGCTCACCGCCGTGCGTGAGTAATTCCATCGTAGGCTTGCTGGACGGTGATGGGTTGGATGAGATTTATCATGTAGTCGAGTTAGTTTTGTTAGGGTTTGATCCCTAGTGTCACAGCCCCAGATCAGCCCTTGTTTGTTTTTGCTTTAGCATCCATGCATCATGTTTAAATTTTATGAAACTTGAAATAGGGATTGCCTAAACCCTAGCATTAAAGGAATTCAAATAGGTTCAACTAAAAATATTTTTCAGTGAATCCAATTGGCTTTAGAAAATGTTCATCATTTCTGGGGAAATGCTGTAAACCATAACCAGAGGTGCTGCACATTTTCATGATATGTTGGGCTCTGGATTTAAATCATACCTTATTTGCATTTGGGCATTTAAATTTTATATATTATATTAAATGTCCAAATATTCATGAACTGAAATTCTGGTTATTGGAAATAATCCAAATAATGGCCACAAGCAGTCTCATGATTTTTGAAAGTGCATAGGTATTTTTAATAAAGCCCAACAGTTTACAGAAAATTAGAAAACTAAAACAAATAATAAAGAGAGGGAGAGAAGGCCACCAGGCCACCTACCTAACCTACCTGGCGGCCCAGCTGCGGCCCAGCACTGTTGGCCCAGCCCAGCAGTCGCCCCCACCGTCTTCAACCTCCTGCCAGTAGGCAGGAGGGCGTGTGGTCGCCGCGCGTGGGCACGCGCGCGCCACCTCCTGCTTCCCACCGCTGCCCCGACGCGCCTGCGAGTGCCACGCACTCCCCCTCGCCCCCTGCAGCTCTCCTCTCTCCCCCTGGACCCCATCCCCTCCTCTGCTCCCCTCTCGCGCGCACCACCGAGCGGAGCTCGCCGTCATCGTCGCCATACCCGTGGCCACCGGCCACCCCTAGCCTAGCCGATGCGCTCA
>NC_057809.1:160939032-160970068 GCF_018294505.1 Triticum aestivum
ACCAGCCGGCCATCACCGTCAAATTCGTCGGCTCCGGACCGTCCCCGACCTCGCCGAGCGTTCCGTCGTCACCGCCGTGAGCCCCTCTTCCTTTCCCCTCACCTCTCTCTCGCGCGCGTGCCCCGTAGCCGCTGCCCCGCGAGCGCCCGAAGCCGCCGTCCACCATGGTCGGCGAGCTCCATGCCCCCGAGCACCTCTGCCTCGCGTAGTAGCTCCGACGTGCTCCTGCTGCCCCGTAGCTACCGTCTGTGCTCTCCATTCGCTCGAACGCGAGCTGCAGCCCCACGCCCGCGCTTTCCCGAACTCCGGCCGCCGTGGAAGCGGACACCGCCATCGATTTAGGTCGTCTCCGGCGACCCCTCTAGCACCAGCCGACGCGGACGAGGCCCAGGGTTCCAACGGTGCCATCCGCGCCCCGAACCGTGGCCCGTGCTGCGTTTCCGGATCGCGCAGCCGTCTCGGGCCTCGCCGGCGTCATGTCGCCGGTGGGTTTGACCCACTATGACCACGGCGGGACCCCCCCTGTGTCCATGACATGTGGGGCCGGCCTTTGACTGAATTAGTGTAGGATTTTAATTAGTGCTAATTGCCCTGTTAGTTTAGGTGTTAGATTAGTTAACACTAATTAATTTAGTTAATTAATTAAGCCACTGACATGTGGGCCCATCCCTGCTGACATTTTCGTTAGTATTAGTTTAACCTTAATCGACCCAGTTAACCAACTGAGTCACTGACCAGTGGGCCCCACTGGTCAGGTTTGACCCGGACCAGCCCCTGTTGACCTGCTGACGTCATGATGATGTCAGGCTGACGCAGTAATGTTTTCTGGATTTATTTTTATTCAGAAAATTCTAGAAAATACCTAAAACTTCTAAAATTCATAGTAAATCAACCGTAACTCCAAATGAGATAAATTATATATGAAAAATGATCAGAAAAATCCAATCTATCCATCTGTAATATTTTCATGCATGTTAGAACAACTTATAGGTGCTGTTTAGCACAAATCATATTAATGGCATTTAAATATCCACATATGGAGTTTGAGTTTGAATCTTGGATTCAAACCAACTTTATTTAATCTGGTTTAGTTGCATCAGCACAAATCACATCATATTGCCATGTCACATTCATGCATCATATTGTCGCATTGCATTGATTGTGTTCTTCCTTGTTTGCCGGTAATTGTCCCCTCTCGATAGACGTGTACCGGCGATGTGATCGTTGACACTGATGAAGACTCAATGCTATCTTCAGAAGTGCCAGGCAAGCAAAACCCCCTTGTTCATTCCGATAAAATCCCACCCTCTCGCTCCTGCTCTCTTTTACTGCATTAGGACAACAACGATTCATCTGTTACTTGTTGCGGTAGCTGAACCCCTTTGTCCTTTGCATGACCTGTCATTGCCACAGTAAATAGATGAAACCCACTAGCATGAGTAGGAGTTGTTTGAGCCCTGTTGTGCCTACTCATTCATGCTTGTTTGTCATGCCTGCTACTGCTTAGAGTTGAGTCAGGTCTGATTCATCGGGGATGAATCAGAGGTGTGTGAACATGTCCTACTGTGTGTGAGCTAAGTGTGTGAACACGTTTTGGTAAAGGTAGCGGTGAGAGGCCATGTAGGAGTACATGGTGGGTTATCTCATTGAAGCCGTCCTTAGGAACTGAGTTCTGTGTTTGTGATCCATGATTCAGCTACTACCATGCATTGGGCCCTGAAATATGACCCCGCTCGACTTATTATTCACCCTAGTCCTCTGTCCAGGAGTTGCAAGTAGTTTCTGGTGTTTGTAGCTTACTGGAGGCCGTGGACAGCGCTGACCGTAGGGGTGGGCTGTGATGCGGTAGGTACGTGGCACGGTGTACCGGATACCCGTTAGGTATCTCGGGAACCCTGCACACATCGTTTGGGGCTGTGAGCGAAACTCCGGCCGGATCTCCTCATGGATGGAACCCGAATAGGCGATAAACCTGGACTAGAGACTTGAGTGTTTAGGTAGGTCGTGGTATACACCCACGTCGGCTTTCGCTTGAAGTCTGCCGAGCACATGTCGTGTGCAGACGCTAAGTGGTGGAAACATGTATGAAGAAGTACACCCCTGCAGGGTTAACATCATCTATTCGAATAGCCGTGTCCGCGGTAAAGGACTTCTGGGTTGCTTATATCAGTTCATAGACAAGTGAAAGTGGATACCCTAAAATACGCAAGATAAGCGTGAGTGCTATGGATGGCGTTCTCGTAGGGAGACGGGAGCGGTTCCATAGTGGTGTATTGATATGGTGAATATGTGGACTCGTGTGCGCCTCCTCAAAAGAGTTGCTTGCAGTCGTAGTTTAGGATAGCCACCGAGTCAAAGCTGGCTTGCTGCAGTTAAACCCCACCATCCCCTTTGTTGATAATGATGCATATGTAGTTAGTTCTGATGTAAGTCTTGCTGGGTACATTTGTACTCACGTTTGCCTATTTTATGTTTTTGCAGAGAGACTTCGGTCTCGCTAGTAGTTCCGCGTGGACTTCGACGTTTAGCTTGTTACCTCAGCTACGATCTTGTGCCCTCGGCAGGATCTGGTAGATAGTCAGCCTTCTCAGCCTTTTTCATTTATAGATGTCTGTACTCAGACATGATAGCTTCCGCTTGTGCTTTGATTTGTATGCTCTGAATGTTGGGTCATGAGACCCCTGTTTGTAATATCTCGCTCCTCGGAGCCTAAGGAATAAATACTTGAGTTGTAGAGTCATGTTGTGATGCCATGTTGTATTTGCACATATCGAGCATATTGCGTGTATGTTATTGAAATGCTTGGTATGTGTGGGATCTGACTATCTAGTTGTTTATCCTTAGTAGCCTCTCTTACCGGGAAATGTCTCCTAGTGTTTCCACTGAGCCATGGTAGCTTGCTACTCCTCCGGAACACTTAGGCTGGCCGGCATGTGTCCTTCTTCGTTCCTGTGTCTGTCCCTTCGGGGAAATGTCACGCGATGAATACCGGAGTCCTGTTAGCCCGCTACAGCCCGGTTCACCGGAGTCCTACTAGCCCAGTGCTACAGCCTAGATTCACTCGCTGATGAACGACACGTTCGATGCTGGGTCATGGATGCCTGTCCCTGTAGGTTTGTGCCACTTTGGGTTTACGACTAGCCATGTCAGCCCGGGCTCCTTATCATATGGATGCTAGCGACACTATCATATACGTGTGCCAAAAGGCGCAAACGGTCCCGGGCAAAGGTAAGGCGACACCCGTGGGAATACCGTGCGTGAGGCCACAAAGTGATATGAGGTGTTACATGCTAGATCGATGTGGCATTGAGTCGGGGTCCTGACAGCGTTGGTATCAGAGCTTGACTGCCTGTAGGATTACCAAGCCAAACTAGTCGAAGTTGAGTCTAGAAATTCTTTTGTTATGTAAGGGAATTGATTGTGGGATGGAACGTAAGGCTCTTTTTACTCCTTATACCTCATGCCCTTCTGATCTGAGTCATCTTATCTTTTCTACGGGGTTAAGGAACTAGGCTTTCTCTTCTTTCTATCAGGATCACGTGTTACTAATCCGTAGACTTATAAGATTGTTGGATTTAAGCTTGAGTTCAGTTCCTACGACTTCTGTACGTTAACTGTTGATCTCGAAACCTTGATATTGTGCTTCTGAGTGGCTATGCCACCATTTTTGTAGCATGTCTCAAATCTTTTTGAGCATTTATAGCCGTTATGCTGTCCGAGTCATCCCAGGTTTCTAAACAATCTGATGCACTTGCAAGTCCTTTCCCTCTGGTTTTTATGTTCCTTTGGGCCAGATTAATCACACAAATTAGTGAGTTGAGGTACTTTATTGCCTCGACATATATGTTGGAGTAAATAATTATGACCCTAAGTGCTTAGGGGATCATCTAGTGGTCTAGCCATGATCTGTGTTTCCAGTGTGATGATTCTGGCCGTCATTATCGAAAGCATCCCGTGATGCTATTTAGTTAGTAGGCATTCTATTCCTGGGTTCTTGAACCCGAGATTCACTCTACTTACTTCATGTTGATAGTGTTTGCTAGTTCCTTTAGGATATTAGTAACTTTGCGATAGTCCTCGAGGTCCGTGGTATTTCCTTCTTCCAAATACTATGAACCGCTTATGGCAGATGTTTATTGGATCAAAAGATCACAATTAGAGTACTCTTGAGGAGATCTCCATTCATAAATCGTGACTCTGCCAGTCCTATCTCTCTGCATGGGTTATCTGGAAGAAATGTTGACCTCGCTCGACATACTAATCTATGCATCCACAACTCAGAAAATTATATGTTCCTTTGAGTTGTTCTCTTTAGTTGCATTCCGACCCTCGTCTATCAATTGATAGTCAAGAGTATGCATGCATTCGTTTATCGATGCCTATTACTCTTGTGGTCCGTCAAGCCATTCTATTCCAGAATGACTAGGAGAAACAAACTCCAGTACCTCATCCATATCTAGGATTGGGTCAAAGCAGTTGTATTCCGCAGATCAAATGCCAATCCAGCTTCTGGTTCTGTTCTACCTTGGAGTATTACCCCCTTTATGTCAGAATTGTCATGAGAACTGCACCAACTCTCATGAATTTTGACGTAGTGATACTTCTCACCATCATTAGTCATTCCTCGGTCTTCGTGTTGATGCAACCGGAATACCGACAAATGAATTGTGATGTGTGAAATCAATACTCCTAGCAACCTCGTTGCTTCGTAGTTAAAGGACAATAATTTCATTCTTAGCGTGTTGGTTTTTGAATCATCCTTCTAAGACTGATCGTGCTACCTAGTCCTTATTTCGGTGCACCCTTCGATTGATGAGTTAGGATCTTGTCAAGTCCTCACTCATTTGATCAGATCGTCTTGCCCTCAAAAGCGAGATTGTTCTCGAGCTTAGTAACATACCGGTGGTTCGTGATTTTCTGAATATCTTCTCGGAAGTATTACCAGGTTGTCCCCTGACTGTTATGTTGAGCTCGTGATCAAGTTGGTTTCCAATAAACCACTCCTTCTCCAAGAATCTGTGTTGGATATTCCTGAGCTAGTTGGTTGAGCTAGACAACAACTTGGAGAGTTGGAAGATAAAAGCTTGTCTGACTTAGTTCATGTTAAGGGATATCTTGTGTGTGTGTGTGTGTATGTGTTGAAGGTAGATGATATCTTCCTTGAGTGAACCTCATGGTAAATTATTGGATCTATTGTCTTGCCAAAACTTTGATTTGAGTATGGGTTATCCTCAAATCAAATTAGAACCAACAATGTTCGTAATGTTGTCTTACTCGTGGTTGATCCCTCGAGCATACACCATTACATCTTTGGGTCTGACCAATACTATCACCTTGTTCACATAGTTATGGAATTCCATCTCCATGGGAATCTGGATGAATTGTTGTTGAGCCCATCGACAACATCCTTGTCTTCTCCATAATTTTGCTGAACATTAAGCTAGTGTTGGAAACTTTTGAAAGCATTTGTTCATGCTAGCTCATGAAGCATATGTTCGGATGTAAGAAGTGACTTCCTCTAGTTCATGTGCATTTGATGCAAGTTGCCGCCGTGGATTTGAGAAAGTCAATGTTGTTTCCTTTGGAATCATCCCAAATCAGTCATGCATACGTGCGAAGTATTCTGTGGTTCGGAGACTTGCAACCTCCATTCTATATGTGTCCCTAGCACACCAAGCCACTGATTGATTTGTTCAAGGTTAATAAGTTCTAAGTGCTAGTCCCGAAGGTACCAGACGGATTTGTACAAAACTTCGATGTCCTCGCTGATGGTTCCCCCTCCTGAACTCGGTAGTGTTTTATTATAAGACTACTTTGTGGTCATGCTTGTCTTGGACAACATGTTCACATGTTGTAGCAGAACCAGTTCATGTTTTGGAGCTTGCTATCGTAATTCATTTCCCGAGAATCTTGCAACGTCATCTCTTCGATTTGTGTTGCAAACTTTCATTTTTCTTCCTAGACTCGATGAGTCCGGAATATCCTGACACCAACCAGATCTGAATCTCAGGCAGATGTGATGGTTGGAACATTTCCCAAGAACTATAATATTGGTCTCGCGATAACCGGTAAAGTGAATGTCGTGGCCACCACACCCCGCCGGAAGACCTATTGTTGTAGTATCTTGATTGAAGAAGTTGGCCACCTCCCCATAAGGATCTCGTAGAACTTATTCTAGTAGTTGTTCCTTATGGATTTTTGTGCTCCCGAAGTCCGACCTTTTTACTTGATGGTCTGGTTACCAAACCATTTGAATAAATGGATTACGCTAGCACATTAAGGAGAGCATTAGAAGCGGAGTGCTAAATGTCTCTCGGTCGATCATCCAGATTTTATTTCCTTGGCCCCGCCAAGGGTGAAATCTGAGAAAGTGTTATCCTCCTTTGCTTCTGCATCTTCCACCGGTATTCATCATGGTAGTATGATGTGTTGCCAGGATCCTTGACACGGATATTGGTAAAACCTGATGAATATGGAAATGCTCAAGTTCTTGAGAGCATGCACAAGCGCTAGGTATTATCGCCGGCACTAACCGGGATTGCTCCTAGTCTCTTCGGTTATGCTATAACCACTCCAACAGTGAATTCACTCTCTATTGTTGGGTTCTTCCCCAGTTACCAGAATCATTCCCAGCATTTGCATTTTGTTCCCAGCTTGCACCTCCAATGTGCCATTCTACCATGGGTCTCTTCCATTTCCGGTGGAAAGCAAATTCATCCATTACGTTGTCTTCAACAAGGTAATCCACATCATCCAAGTCCGAGTATGCCATTCTACCGACCCCCTCCCAACGATCGCTCGAGAATTGCCTTAGGCTGGTTTAAAGAGTTTCAATGATCTCTGAATCAAAGGTAATTCTTTTTGCCACTTAAGGGGATATATCTACGAGTCACCATCCCTAAGGTGCCTCGTTATGGTATCATGGCAACTCAACTCCTCGCTACGTTGACAATCGTTTACCACCTTTTAAAGTGTGGAATTGTTGTCTACCTAGTGAACCCTCATCATCTGTTCCACTCCATCCCTCTAGAGGTGTGCTTCGTCTCTCAGCTCGAGAGATGTTGCTATGTCTCATTCCGAGAGTTAATCCTGAGTTGTTCGACCTTCGAGAAGATTGATCCTTCTAGAGTTCCCTTCTCCTCTCGTTGTCATGTTGGTTGGAGTTCCCAGAGCAAGACGTCAAGACCAAGATGATGGAATGAATCAACATCTTTGAGAAGGGCAATTGGATCATGAAGATTGTGATAGTTTTGTGACTCCCCTTTTCCTCTTACCTCACGTCTTGAATCTCGGGGCGAGATTCTTGTTTAGTGGGGGTGAGCTGTCACAGCCCCAGATCAGCCCTTGTTTGTTTTTGCTTTAGCATCCATGCATCATGTTTAAATTTTATGAAACTTGAAATAGGGATTGCCTAAACCCTAGCATTAAAGGAATTCAAATAGGTTCAACTAAAAATATTTTTCAGTGAATCCAATTGGCTTTAGAAAATGTTCATCATTTCTGGGGAAATGCTGTAAACCATAACCAGAGGTGCTGCACATTTTCATGATATATTGGGCTCTGGATTTAAATCATACCTTATTTGCATTTGGGCATTTAAATTTTATATATTATATTAAATGTCCAAATATTCATGAACTGAAATTCTGGTTATTGGAAATAATCCAAATAATGGCCACAAGCAGTCTCATGATTTTTGAAAGTGCATAGGTATTTTTAATAAAGCCCAACAGTTTACAGAAAATTAGAAAACTAAAACAAATAATAAAGAGAGGGAGAGAAGGCCACCAGGCCACCTACCTAACCTACCTGGCGGCCCAGCTGCGGCCCAGCACTGTTGGCCCAGCCCAGCAGTCGCCCCCACCGTCTTCAACCTCCTGCCAGTAGGCAGGAGGGCGTGTGGTCGTCGCGCGTGGGCACGCGCGCGCCACCTCCTGCTTCCCACCACTGCCCCGACGCGCCTGCGAGTGCCACGCACTCCCCCTTGCCCCCTGCACCTCTCCTCTCTCCCCCTGGACCCCATCCCCTCCTCTGCTCCCCTCTCGCGCGCACCACCGAGCGGAGCTCGCCGTCATCGTCGCCGTACCCGTGGCCACCGGCCACCCCTAGCCTCACCGATGCGCTCAAAGGCTCCGCCTCAACCCCCTCCTCCTCCTCACCGAGCCACGCCCCTCCAGAAGCCCCCGAACGACCTCACCGGGCTCGTCTTCTACCTCGGACCCGCCGGCCATCACCGTCAAATTCGTCGGCTCCGGACCGTCCCCGACCTCGCCGAGCGTTCCGTCGTCACCGCCGTGAGCCCCTCTTCCTTTCCCCTCATCTCTCTCTCTCGCGCGTGCCCCATAGCCGCTGCCCCGCAAGCGCCCGAAGCCGCCGTTCGCCATGGCCGGCGAGCTCCGTGCCCCCGAGCACCTCTGCCTCGCGTAGTAGCTCTAACGTGCTCCTGCTGCCCCGTAGCTACCGCCTGTGCTCTCCATTCGCTCGAACGCGAGCTGCAGCCCCACGCCCGCGCTTTCCCGAACTCCGGCCGCCGCGGAAGCGGACACCGCCATCGATTTAGGTCGTCTCCGGCGACCCCTCTAGCACCAGCCGACGCGGACGAGGCCCAGGGTTCCAACGGTGCCATCCGCGCCCCAAACCGTGGCCCGTGCTGCGTTTCCGGATCGCGCAGCCGTCTCGGGCCTCGCCGGCGTCATGTCGCCGGTGGGTTTGACCCACTATGACCACGGCGGGACCCCCCTGTGTCCATGACATGTGGGGCCGGCCTTTGACTGAATTAGTGTAGGATTTTAATTAGTGCTAATTGCCCTGTTAGTTTAGGTGTTAGATTAGTTAACACTAATTTATTTAGTTTATTAATTAAGCCACTGACATGTGGGCCCAGCCCTGCTGACATTTTCGTTAGTATTAGTTTAACCTTAATCGACCCAGTTAACCAACTGAGTCACTGACCAGTGGGCCCCACTGGTCAGGTTTGACCCGGACCAGCCCCTGTTGACCTGCTGACGCCATGATGATGTCAGGCTGACGCAGTAATGTTTTCTGGATTTATTTTTATTCAGAAAATTCTAGAAAATACCTAAAACTTCTAAAATTCATAGTAAATCAACCGTAACTCCAAATGAGATAAATTATATATGAAAAATGATCAGAAAAATCCAATCTATCCATCTGTAATATTTTCATGCATGTTAGAACAACTTATATGTGCTGTTTAGCACAAATCATATTAATGGCATTTAAATATCCACATATGGAGTTTGAGTTTGAATCTTGGATTCAAACCAACTTCATTTAATCTGGTTTAGTTGCATCAGCACAAATCACATCATATTGCCATGTCACATTCATGCATCATATTGTCGCATTGCATTGATTGTGTTCTTCCTTGTTTGCCGGTAATTGTCCCCTCTCGATAGACGTGTACCGGCGATGTGATCGTTGACACTGATGAAGACTCAATGCTATCTTCAGAAGTGCCAGGCAAGCAAAACCCCCTTGTTCATTCCGATAAAATCCCACCCTCTCGCTCCTGCTCTCTTTTACTGCATTAGGACAACAACGATTCATCTGTTACTTGTTGCGGTAGCTGAACCCCTTTATCCTTTGCATGACCTGTCATTGCCACAGTAAATAGATGAAACCCACTAGCATGAGTAGGAGTTGTTTGAGCCCTGTTGTGCCTACTCATTCATGCTTGTTTGTCATGCCTGCTACTGCTTAGAGTTGAGTCAGGTCTGATTCATCGGGGATGAATCAGAGGTGTGTGAACATGTCCTACTGTGTGTGAGCTAAGTGTGTGAACACGTTTTGGTAAAGGTAGCGGTGAGAGGCCATGTAGGAGTACATGGTGGGTTATCTCATTGAAGCCGTCCTTAGGAACTGAGTTCTGTGTTTGTGATCCATGATTCAGCTACTACCATGCATTGGGCCCTGAAATATGACCCCGCTCGACTTATTATTCACCCTAGTCCTCTGTCCAGGAGTTGCAAGTAGTTTCTGGTGTTTGTACCTTACTGGAGGCCGTGGACAGCGCTGACCGTAGGGGTGGGCTGTGATGCGGTAGGTACGTGGCACGGTGTACCGGATACCCGTTAGGTATCTCGGGAACCCTGCACACATCGTTTGGGGCTGTGAGCGAAACTCCGGCCGGATCTCCTCATGGATGGAACCCGAATAGGCGATAAACCTGGACTAGAGACTTGAGTGTTTAGGTAGGTCGTGGTCTACACCCACGTCGGCTTTCGCTTGAAGTCTGCCGAGCACATGTCGTGTGCAGACGCTAAGTGGTGGAAACATGTATGAAGAAGTACACCCCTGCAGGGTTAACATCATCTATTCGAATAGCCGTGTCCGCGGTAAAGGACTTCTGGGTTGCTTATATCAGTTCATAGACAAGTGAAAGTGGATACCCTAAAATACGCAAGATAAGCGTGAGTGCTATGGATGGCGTTCTCGTAGGGAGACGGGAGCGGTTCCATAGTGGTGTATTGATATGGTGAATATGTGGACTCGTGTGCGCCTCCTCAAAAGAGTTGCTTGCAGTCGTAGTTTAGGATAGCCACCGAGTCAAAGCTGGCTTGCTGCAGTTAAACCCCACCATCCCCTTTGTTGATAATGATGCATATGTAGTTAGTTCTGATGTAAGTCTTGCTGGGTACATTTGTACTCACGTTTGCCTATTTTATGTTTTTGCAGAGAGACTTCGGTCTCGCTAGTAGTTCCGCGTGGACTTCGACGTTTAGCTTGTTACCTTAGCTACGATCTTGTGCCCTCAGCAGGATCTGGTAGATAGTCAGGCTTCTCAGCCTTTTTCATTTATAGATGTCTGTACTCAGACATGATAGCTTCCGCTTGTGCTTTGATTTGTATGCTCTGAATGTTGGGTCATGAGACCCCTGTTTGTAATATCTCGCTCCTCGGAGCCTAAGGAATAAATACTTGAGTTGTAGAGTCATGTTGTGATGCCATGTTGTATTTGCACATATCGAGCATATTGTGTGTATGTTATTGAAATGCTTGGTATGTGTGGGATCTGACTATCTAGTTGTTTATCCTTAGTAGCCTCTCTTACCGGGAAATGTCTCCTAGTGTTTCCATTGAGCCATGGTAGCTTGCTACTGCTCCGGAACAGTTAGGCTGGCCGGCATGTGTCCTTCTTCGTTCCTGTGTCTGTCCCTTCGGGGAAATGTCACGCGATGAATACCGGAGTCCTGTTAGCCCGCTGCAGCCCGGTTCACCGGAGTCCTGCTAGCCCAGTGCTACAGCCTGGATTCACTCGCTGATGACCGACACGTTCGATGCTGGGTCATGGATGCCTGTCCCTGTAGGTTTGTGCCACTTTGGGTTTACGACTAGCCATGTCAGCCCGGGCTCCTTATCATACGGATGCTAGCGACACTATCATATACGTGTGCCAAAAGGCGCAAACGGTCCCGGGCAAAGGTAAGGCGACACCCGTGGGAATACCGTGCGTGAGGCCGCAAAGTGATATGAGGTGTTACATGCTAGATTGATGTGGCATTGAGTCAGGGTCCTGACACCTAGTATCCACTATGTTCTGAGATTGATGTTGCTATGACTTTGCTATGCTTAATGCTTGTCACTAGGGCCCGAGTGCCATGATTTCAGATCTGAACCTATTATATTTTCATCAATATATGAGAGTTCTTGATCCTATCTTGCAAGTCTATAGTCACCTATTATGTGTTATGATCCGTTAACCCTGAAGTGACAATAATCGGGATACTTAGCGGTGATGACCGTAGTTTGAGGAGTTCATGTATTCACTATGTGCTTATGCTTTGTTCCGGTTCTCTATTAAAAGGAGGCCTTAATATCTCTTAGTTTCCATTAGGACCCCGCTGCCAGGGAGGGTAGGACAAAAGATGTCATGCAAGTTCTTTTCCATAAGCACGTGTGACTATATTCGGAATACATGCCTACATTACATTGATGAATTGGAGCTAGTTCTGTGTCACCCTATGTTATGACTGTTACATGATGAACCACATCCGGCATAATTATCCATCATTGATCCGATGCCTACGAGCTTTCCATATAATGGTTTACACTTATTTACTTTCCCGTTGCTATTGTTACAATCACTACAAAATACCAAAAACATTACTTTGCTTTCGTTACTCTTTTGTTACCGTTACCATGACTATCATATAACTTTGCTACTAAACACTTGCTGCAAATACTAAGTTTCCAGGTGTGGTTGAATTGACAACTCAGCTGCTAATACTTGAGAATATTCTTTGGCTCCCCTTGTGTCGAATCAATAAATTTGGGTTGAATACTCTACCCTCGAAAGCTGTTGCGATCCCCTATACTTGTGGGTCATCAAGCGCCTCTTCCCACCATTTCATACCACTTTCCCCCCACTTCCCTCCCATTCTCCCTCTCACCTCCGCCGCCATGACACCAAAGAAGTACCCCCCCCCCCGCGTCACGACAACCGCGACCGCCTCCGTCGCCCAGCCAAAGCAGAGGAAGCCGAGGGCGCTGCCGTCCAAGCCACCGGGCATGACAAACACCGAGTGGAGGGTGGAAGTTCAGCGACGGGAGGCTGTCACCGCCAACCGGCGGAACAGGGCGATCGCCAAGAAGGCCCGTGACAACGCGGCGCGTGCGGCCGCGGCTTCGGCGAACCAAGCCGAGGCCGAGGCGACTTGCACGGGGATGATGAATCCACCCGGCAGCCACACCCAGTACGCGCCCTGGGGCCAGCAAGGCGGCGGTTCTCCGTCGTCGCAGCCATGGGGATGCACGCCCTCATCCGGCTTCACCGACGAGGACGTGCACGTTGGGTTCAACCCCAACGTCACCTTCCCCATGGACACCCGGCCCAGCGGACGCCCTCGCCCGCCTTCACTAACGTGCAGTACCCTCCATACAACTACTCGCCGCCCGCCTATGCGTCCTCCCCGACGCCCCCTCTTCGCCATGGCGCGCTGCCCTTCTTGCACCTCGGCGACACCAACGAGACCGAGGCCGACATCGACGACATCATCACGACAGGCTCGGCCGTGGCCGCCGCGTCTCCCGGGTTCGTCACCCCGGACGACACCGTGGATCTAAGCGGCGGCATGGACGGCGAGCTCGGCTACGTCTACGGCGAGGAGGAGCAGGAGGAGCAGGAGGAGGACGACGAAGAGGAGGAGGTGGAGGAGCCGGCGACTGTTCCGGCTAGGAGGAGCAAGAAGAAGAAGCGGGCGGCCAGGTCCGGCGAGTCACGCATCAAGTGGGTGTCCAAGGAGGAGGAATGCCTCGTCGAAGTATGGAAAGTCGTCTGCCTCGACCCGACCACCGGCACGAATCAGAGCATCGAGACATACTGGGAGCGCATCAAGGCCGACTTCGACGAGCGCAAACTCGTCGACCCCTACTTTAAAGGCGTCTACATGCAGCATGGGTCGAAGGCGATGGCGAACCATTGGGGGCGTATCCAGGGGCGTGAAAAAAATGGCACAGGATCGTCGAGGAGGTCGCGGCTCGCCCGGAGAGCGGCGCCAGCGTTGAGGATCAGGTATGCCACGCCGGTCTCCCGCCTCTCCTCGCCGTGTGCGTCCGCCAACTGTTTGTTCCTCTGCGCAGTTACTGCGCATGTTCGCCTTGTATCGGCAGCGCAACAACGACGCTGAATTCAAGTACCTCCACGTCTACAAGCGCATTGACATGTGCGAGAAGTGGGCGGAAGTCCGGCGCATCCTCAACAAGGCCAAGGAGACCTACAAGTTGGACGCGCTGACTTTGGGCGCGTCAGAAGGGCGGACGGACGGCAACAAAGGTGCCAAGAAGGGGAAACACGTCGACGCGGCCACCGCTTGAGTGCAGGAGTCCATCGAGCATTGTCTCGCCGACGCGCAGGCCCGAGCCGTCCTTCGTGAAGAGAAGACCGAGGCGCGGTGGTCGGCGTTGATGTCGAGCAGCGCCGTCAAACTGGACCTACTCCGGACCAACGTCGTCGCAAAGAAGAGAAACACTGACCTGACTTTCCTACTGGGCGGGGTGGACATGCTCCAGAGCACCGACGAGGCGGTCAAGGCGTGGTACTTGGCGAAGCGTGGCCTCATCCTGAACCAGCTTCCATCGACGACGACGCCCATGCCGACACCCACACCGCCACCGCCGCCAAGCCAGACTGATGATGCCGCCGAGACTACCCGCAACACAGAAGCCATGCCGACGCCACCCAGCACAGAGAACCTACCAAGCCCGCGCACGCCGACTCCGCCGACGCTAGAGGCCGACCTCGCCGTCTGATGCACACGCGCGTTCTTTCTGCTTTTTGTAGGCCGAACTTTTCATTCGATCGCCGATCTTGTGGCCGCTTGATCACTGGATTTACGGCGTCTATTTTGTGAGCGGGAATGACTACGTTTGAATTTGCCGCGGCTGGGGGCGGCGCCTGGGAGGTAGGTCGCCCCCAGGGGCCAATCTAGCGCCGGTTCGCCCCCAGTCTGCTCTTTTTCGGCACCCTAGGGGGCTGAACAGCTGGAGATGCTCTTAGACGTACTCCAGGAAAAGCAAATCCAGTGTGTCAGTTCATACTGGCCGATGTCAAGTTGGACATGTCATGCCATGCCCATGCCAATTCATACTTCCCACGGCCGAGAGCCGCCTCTCGCGCCTTGTTGCACTCCGGCCGCCGGCTGGCCGTCTTTGAGATCACCAACATGCGGATGTTGGACACCCTTGTGTTCCCGCTATTTCACGCCCGGCTGCATAATTGTGACTTGAAGGCGCAAGACGAGGTCTGTAACACCCACGATGCGGCTATATCTCCCACCTGTCAGAGCATGACTTAGAGGCATAACCGCATAGTAGGCATGTCGCAAGAGGGGTAATCTTTACACATCCCATGTACTGAATATGAAAGGGATAAAGAGTTGGCTTACAATCTCCACTTCACACAATACATAAATATAGCATTACATCATCTAGAATACAATCAAGGTCCGACTATGGAACCAAAATAAAAGAAGACCACCCCTAATGCTAGATCCCCGATCGCCCCAACTGGGCTCCACTACTGATCGAAAGGAAAACGAAACAACACAACGAACACGATCTTCATCGAGCTCCCACTTGAACTCAGTTGCGTCACCTGCACTGGTCTCATCCGCACCTGCAACTAGTTTTGGAAGTAATCTGTGAGCCATGGGGACTAAGCAATCTCACACCCTCGCGATCAAAACTATTTAATCTTTTAGGTAGGAAAAGGTAGTGAGGTGGAGCTGCAGCAAGCACTAGCATATATGGTGGCTAACTTACGCAAATGAGAGCGAGAAGAGAAGCAAAGCACGCTTGTGAACTAGAAGTGATCAAGAAATGATCCTGAAACTACTTACGTTCAAGCATAACATAAGAACCGTGTTCACTTCCCGGACTCCGTCGGAAAGAGACCATCACGGCTACACACGCGGTTGATGCATTTTAATGAAGTTAAGTGTCAAGTTCTCTACAACCGGATATTAACAAATTCCCGTCTGCCCATAACCGCGGGCACGTCTTTCGAAAGTTCAAAACCCTGCAGGGGTGTCCCAACTTAGCCCATCACAAGCTCTCACGGTCAACGAAGGATATTCCTTCTCCCAGGAAGACCCGATCAGACTCGGAATCCCGGTTACAAGACATCTCAACAATGGTAAAACAAGACCAGCAAAGCCACCCGGATGTGCTGACAAATCCCGATAGGAGCTGCACATATCTCGTTCTCAGGGCACACCGGATGAGCCAGGCGTTGGGTTGGCATAGACCCTGGTTGCCCAGGGGGCGCCGGACATCGCTCAGGTTGGACCAACGCTTAGAGAAGCACTGGCCCGGGGGGGTTAAAATAAAGATGACCCATAAGTCTGCAGAACCCAAGGGAAGGCGATAGGTTCTTAGTGCAAATGTAAAACCAAGGTTGGGCCTTGCTGGAGGAGTTTTATTCAAGGTGAACTGTCAAGGGGTTCCCATTATAACCCAACCGCGTAAGGAACGCAAAATCAAGGAACATAACACCGGTATGACGGAAACTTGGGCGGCAAGAGTGGAACAAAACACCAGGCATAAGGCCGAGCCTTCCGCCCTTTACCAAGTATATAGATGCATTAATTAAATAAGAGATATTTTGATATCCCAACAATAACCATGTTCCAACATGGAACAAACTCCATCTTCACCTGCAACTAGCAACACTATAAGAGGGGCTGAGCAAAGCGGTAACAGAGCCAAACAACGGTTTGCTAGAAAAGGAGGGTTAGAGGCTTGACATGGCAATATGGGAGGCATGATAAAGCAAGTGGTAGGTATCGCGGCATAGCAATAGAGCGAGCAACTAGCAAGCAAAGATAGAAGTGATTTCGAGGGTATGATCATCTTGCCTGCAAAGTTCTCAGAGAAGACGAAAGCTTGATCCTCGTAAGCGTACTCAACGTCCTCGATCATGTACTCGTCTCATGGATCTACCCAAGACAAGAACACAAGCAAAGGAAACCACAATCAACCACGGTGCAATGCGCAAGCAACATGATGCAAAACATGGCATGATATGCGGGATGTGCTATGCAATGCATATGCATGCTCCGGAAGGAAAAGATTGAACCAGGCCTCAACTTGGTAAACCAAGTGCTCCGCTAGAAAGATGAGTTGATTTCAGTCAAAATCGATATAAAGATCACCGGAATCAGATACACGGTTCACAAATGGCAAGCAAAACAATAATGGCACAAAACTGCGATTAACAGCACGATGCCATCTAGAACGCAACAAGAAGCTAAGCTACTGCACTCCAACATAGCAACAAAGCACACACGGCAGTGATCTACTCAAGATGCTTGACAAAAGATGAACACTGAGCTACGGCTAATTCACACAATAGCAGGATTAAACAAGCATGGCAAAAGTGCAAAAGATAACAGCATCACAGACTTAGTGAAAATACTAACATGTCAGGAATTAACATCAGGAAGACATGTTTAGAGCAAGATAACAACATGCTATAAGAACAGATCATAGCAATACAAGGCAAGGCATGAATCTACTCAAAACATATAACAAAAGTCCCTTACTGACCATAAGCCAAAAAGGATCAGAAGATATGATGGCACCCATGTAAACATAGCAAGTTTCGTTAACAGATTCAGACTTAGCAAAAAACTGGACATGGCATAAACAAAGTTATGAAGGCATGTTAGCAAGCTCGATGCACTCAACACAAGGCATTGCATGACAAACTAAGCATACTCCCAGCAAGAAGACATGATCAAGAAGCTAACCATGACAAGAACAATCTCATAGCATGCATGGATCAACTACAACAACCTTGGAAAAATTGATTAACACGTAAACAATCTTCCAGGAACATTTTATAGCAAAAGTAGAGCAAGATTGAGTCATTCTAGGGCACTCCATAAATGCAAACAAGGACATGGATGGATAGATCACAATCATATTTCGAAATCATCCTTACTGAACATACTTAAAAGAGGCATGGATCACTCTGTAGCAACATGAAAACATGGCATAAAATAACAACAGGGAAATAACTTAGTGAAATTCTAAGTCCCTGAAATCAGCAACATCACGAGAGCTACTTTGCATGCATGTGCTAGTCACCACATTAATCACAAAAATACATGGAATACACCCCTGTAAAGATGGCATGACATAGCCCAAAACACATGTAGGGCTCAAGTTCATATGCATCACACAATAATCATGGCAAAAATGACAAATGCTCATAAACTGATAAGAATCAGGAACTAACATTTTATAGCACTCTTGAAACAGTCATTAGGGCATGAAGATGGACTCAAACGAGCATGGTGCAATGGAACAAAATGAAGAGCACATCATGATGAACATTTTGATAACTCATGCACGCAAAACGGAGCCACGGATGAGGAGTTATGGTATCACGAACAGGGCATAAAAATATGGGGAACAAAGGACTTAGAGGAAAAGTGGACCTCGGGTGAACAGTGGTCAACGGGCGGTTTGGGCCGGATCGGCGAGGAGGTGATACGTCTCCAACGTATCTATAATTTTTGATTGCTCCATGCTATATTATCTACTGTTTTGGGCAATATTGGGCTTTATTTTCCACTTTTATATTATTTTTGGGACTAACCTATTAACCGGAGGCCCAGCCCAGATTTGCTGTTTTATGCCTATTTCAGTGTTCTGAAGAAAAGGAATATCGCACGGAGTCGAAACGGAACGAAATCAACTGGAGAAGTTACTTTTGGAAGGAAACAGACCTGATGGACTTGGACCCCACGTCAAGGAAGGAACAAGGTGCTCACGAGGGTGGGGGCGCCCCCCCCTAGGGCGCGCCCCCTGTCTCGTGGGGCCCTCGTGGCTCCCCTGACGTACCTCCTGCACCCATATATACCTATGTGACCTAAAACTTCCAGAACGCAAGATAGATCGGGAGTTCCGTCGCCAGAAGCCTCCGTAGCCACCAAAAACCAATCTAGACCCGTTCCGGCACCCTGCCGGAGGGGGCCATCCTTCTTCGGTGGCCATCTTCATCATCCCGGTGATCTCCATGATGAGGAGGGAGTAGTTCTCCCTCGGGGCTGAGGGTATGTACCAGTAGCTATGTGTTTGATCTCTCTCTCTCTCTCGTGTTCTTGATTTGGCACGATCTTGATGTATCGCGAGCTTTGCTATTATAGTTGGATCTTATGTTTCTCCTCCCCCTCTTCTCTCTTGTAATGAATTGAGTTTTCCCCTTGAAGTAATCTTATCGGATTGAGTCTTTAAAGACTTGAGAACACTTGATGTATGTCTTGCCGTGGATATCTGTGGTGACAATGGGATACCACGTGCCACTTGATGTATGTTGAGGTGATCAACTTGCGGGTTTCGTGACATTGGGAACCTATGCATAGGGGTTGGCACACGTTTTCGTCGTGATTCTCCAGTAGAAACTTTGGGGCACTCTTTGAGGTCCTTTGTGTTGGTTGAATAGATGAATTGATATTGTGTGATGCATATCGTATAATCATACCCACAGATACTTGAGGTGACATTGGAGTATCTAGGTGACATTAGGGTTTTGGTTGATTTGTGTCTTAAGGTGTTATTCTAGTACGAACTCTAGGGTTGTTTGTGACACTTATAGGAATAGCCCACCGGATTGATTGGGAAGAATAACTTTGAGGTGGTTTCGTACCCTACCATAATCTCTTCGTTCGTTCTCCTCTATTAGTGACTTTGGAGTGACTCTTTGTTGCATGTTGAGGGATAGTTATGTGATCCAATTATGTTAGTATTGTTGAGGGAACTTACACTAGCGAAAGTATGAACCCTAGGCCTTATTTCCACACATTGCAATACCATTTACGCTCACTTTTATCACTTGCTACCTTGCTGTTTTTATTATTTCAGATTACAAAAACTATTATCTACTATCCATATTGCACTTGTATCACCATCTCTTCGCCGAATTAGTGCACCTATACAATTTACCATTGTATTGGGTGTGTTGGGGACACTAGAGACTCTTTGTTATTTGGTTGCAGGGTTGCTTGAGAGAGACCATCTTCATCCTACCCCTCCTACGGATTGATAAACCTTAGGTCATCAACTTGAGGGAAATTTGCTACTGTCCTACAAACGTCTGCACTTGGAGGCCCAACAACGTCTACAAGAAGAAGGTTGTGTAGTAGACATCAAGCTATTTTCTGGCGCCGTTGCCGGGGAGGTGAGTGCTTGAAGGTATATCTTTAGATCTTGCAATCGAGTCTTTTAGTTTCTTGTTTTATCACTAGTTTAGTTTATAAAAGAAAACTACAAAAAATGGAATTGAGTTTGTCTCATACACTTCACCTTTTTAATATCTTTCGTGAGTATGATGGAAAGGATAATTGTGCTCAAGTGCTAGAAGAAGAAATCTATAAAATGTTTGACACTAAATATTTGAATGATGAGCATGATTGCAATGTTGTTAGTATGAATTCCTTGAATATCCATGATGCCAACGATATGCAAAGCCACAAGCTTGGGGAAGCTATGTTTGATGAAGATGATATTTTTTTGTCCCCCAAGTTTTGATGAGCAAATTTATTATGATGAAAGCATGCCTCCTATTTATGATGATTATATTGATGAAAGTGGATTTGGAGAGGTCATGACTTTATTTTGTGATGAATCCACTATTTCAGAAGAGGTTCCAATTGATTATGAGAACAAAGTTTCTATCTATGATGATTATTGTGATGACTTGTATGCTATAAAGAATAATGATATCCATGAAACTTGTCATCGTGATTTTAGTTTTCAGTTGGATTATGCCTCACATGATAATTATTTTGTTGAGTTTGCTCCCACTGTTATTCATGAGAAGAATTTTGCTTATGTGGAGAGTAATAAAATTTCTATCCTTGTAGATCATGAAAAGAATGCTTTAGGTGATGGTTATATTGTTGAATTCATTCATGATGCTACTGAAAATTATTATTAGGGAGGAATGTATGCTTGTAGGAATTGCAATAATACCAAGTTTCCTCTCTATGTGCTTAAAGTTTTAAAGCTTTGCTTGTTTTGCCCTCCTATGCTAGTTGATTATTGTTCCCACAAGTTGTTTGCTCACAAAATCCCTATGCATAGGAAGTGGGTTAGACTTAAATGTGCTAGTCATATTCTTCATGATGCTCTCTTTATGTTTCAATTCTTATCTTTTATGTGGGCATCATTGAAATCGTCATGCCTAGCTAGGGGAATTAAACGATAGCGCTTGTTGGGAGGCAACCCAATTTTATTTTTGTTCCTTGCTTTTTGTTCCTGTTTAGTAATAAATAATTCATCTAGCCTCTGTTTAGATGTGGTTTTATTATTTTAATTAGTGTTTGTGCCAAGTAGAACCTTTGGGAAGACTTGGGGAAAGTCTTGCTGATCATGCTGTCAAAAACAGAAACTTTAGCGCTCACGAGAATTGCTGCCATTTTTATTTGGAGAGTGATATTTAGTTAATTCTTTTTGCAGATGATTAATAGATAAATTCCTCAGGTCCATCAATTTAGTTTAGAATTTTATGAGTTCCATAAGTATACGTTTGATTCAGATTACTACAGACTGTTCTGTTTTTGACAGATTCTGTTTTTCGTGTGTTGTTTACTTATTTTGATGAATCTATGGATAGTAAAATAGTTTATAAACCATAGATAAGTTGGAATACAGTAGGTTTAACACCAATATAAATAAATAATGAGTTCATTACAGTACCTTGAAGTGGTGATTTATTTTCTTATACTAACGGAGCTTACGAGTTTTCTCTTAAGTTTTGTGTTGTGAAGTTTTCAAGTTTTGGGTAAGGATTCGATGGACTATGGAATAAGGAGTGGCAAGAGCCTAAGCTTGGGGATTACCAAGGCACACCAAGGTAATATTAAAGTATAGCCAAGAGCCTAAGCTTGGGGATGCCCCGGAAGGCATCCCCTCTTTCGTCTTCCTTCATCGGTAACTTTACTTGGAGCTATATTTTTATTCGCCACATGATATGTGTTTTGCTTGGAGCAACAATTTATTTTGTTAGGATTTGCTTTCTGTTATTTATAACAATGTTTTTCATCTTTTATTTCAATAAAAGTGGCATTGATAGCCTTTACTATGCCTATTTGAGAAGTCCACATGTTGCTGTTTGTAAACAGAAAGTTTACCGCTGTTGCAATAATTCCCTAGAAATGTCAGAATGTGATAAAATGTTGAAACCTTTTGCATATTAAGCTCTGATAAATTTACTACAGTGGGAATTTTCTTTAATAATTTTTGGAGCTAGATAATTATGGATGTTGCAGCATTCTTTACAGACTATCCTGTTTAGGCAGATTGCTGTTATGTTTGCATTGTTTGCATATGTTTGCTTCTTTAATGATTCTATTTGAGGATAGGACTATTAAATATGCAGAGGCATTTAGTATGCAATTTTGAATAATAATTTTAGTGATTTGCTACAGTAGAGTATCATAAGGTTTTTGCAATGGTTTATACTAACTTATCTCACGAGTCCTTGTTGAGTTTTGTGTGGATGAAGCTTTTGAGATTTAGGGAGACCGTGATATGAGAGGAATTAAGGAGACACAAAAGCTCAAGCTTGGGGATGCCCCAGTTGGCATCCCACCTTTCTTCTTCAACAACTATCGGTTAGTATCGGTTGATCCTAAGTTTTTGCTTCTTCACATGATGTTTGCTATTCTTAGATGTCATTTTATTTTCTTTTCTTGCTGTTTGAATAGAATACCAAGATCTGAAATTATTAAATGTTAGAGAATCTTCACATAGTTGCATAATTATTCGACTACTCATTAATCTTCACTTATATCTTTCGGAGTAGTTTGTCATTTGCTCTAGTGCTTTACTTATATCTTTTAGAGCATGGTGGTAGTTTTATCTTGAAGAAATAGATGAACTCTCATGCTTCACTTATATTATTTTGAGAGTCTTAAATAGCATGGTAATGTGCTTAAAAATCCTAATATGCTAGGTATTCAAGAATAATAAAATTCTCTTATGAGTGTGTTGAATACTAAGAGAAGTTTGATACTTGATAATTGTTTTGAGATATGGAGATGGTGATATTAGAGTCATGCTAGTTGACTAGTTGTGAATTTGAGAAATACTTGCTTTGAAGTTTGTGATTCCCGTAGCATGCACGTATGATGAACCGTTATGTGACGAAGTCGGAGCATGATTTATTTATTGATTGTCTTCCTTATGAGTGGCGGTCGGGGACGAGCGATGGTCTTTTCCTATCAATCTATACCCCTAGGAGCATGCGCGTAATACTTTGCTTTGATAACTTCTAGATTTTTGCAATAAGTATATGAGTTCTTTATGACTAATGTTGAGTCCATGGATTATACGCACTCTCACCCTTCCACCATTGCTAGCCTCTCTAGTGCCGCGCAAACTTTCGCCGGTACCATACACCCACCATATACCTTCCTCAAAACAGCCACCATACCTACCTATTATGGCATTTCCATAGACATTCCGAGATATATTGCCATGCAACTTTCCACCATCTAGTTCATCATGACACATTCATCATTGTCATATTGCTTAGCATGGTCATGTAGTTGACATTGTATTTGTGGCAAAGCCACCGTTCACAATTCTTTCATACATGTCACTCATGCATCATTGCACATCCCTGTACACCGCCGGAGGCATTCATATAGAGTCATACTTTGTTTTAGAATCGAGTTGTAATCATTGAGTTGTAAATAAATAAAAGTGTGATGATCATCATTCAATAAAGCATTGTCCCCAAAAAAAGAGAAAGGCCAAAGAAAAAAAAGAAGGCCCAAAAAAAGAAAATAAATAAAAGGGGGCAATGCTACTATCCTTTTACCACACTTGTGCTTCAAAGTAGCACCATGATATAGCGAGTCTCGTATATTGTGCTTCAAAGTAGCACCATGTTCTTCATATAGAGAGTCTCATATGTTGTCACTTTCATATAATAATGGGAATCTTTCATTATAGAACTTGGCTTGTATATTCCAATAATGGGCCTCCTCAAGTGCCCTAGGTCTTCGTGAGCAGGCAAGTTGGATGCACACCCACTAGTTTCTTTTGTTGAGCTTTCATACACTTATAGCTCTAGTGCATCCGTTGCATGGCAATCCCTACTCACTCACATTGATATCTATTGATGGGCATCTCCATAGCCCATTGATACTCCTAGTTGATGTGAGACTATCTTCCCCCTTTTTTTGTCTTCTCCACAACCACCATTCTATTCCACCTATAGTGCTATGTCCATGGCTCACGCTCATGTATTGCGTGAAGATTGAAAAAGTTTGAGAACATCAAAAGTATGAAACAATTGCTTGGCTTGTCATCAGGGTTGTGCATGATTTAAATATTTTGTGTGGTGAAGATGGAGCATAGCCAGACTATATGATTTTGTAGGGATAGCTCTCTTTGGCCATGTTATTTTGAGAAGACATGATTGCTTTGTTGGTATGCTTGAAGTATTATTATTTTTATGTCAATATTAAACTTTTGTCTTGAATCTTATGGATCTGAATATTCATACCACAATTAAGAAGAATTACATTAAAATTATGCCAACTAGCATTCCACATCAAAAATTATCTTTTCATCATTTACCTACTCGAGGACGAGCAGGAATTAAGCTTGGGGATGCTTGATACGTCTCCAACGTATCTATAATTTTTGATTGCTCCATGCTATATTATCTACTATTTTGGGCAATATTGGGCTTTATTTTCCACTTTTATATTATTTTTGGTACTAACCTATTAACCGGAGGCCCGGCCCAGATTTGCTATTTTATGCCTATTCTAGTGTTTTGAAGAAAAGGAATATCAGACGGAGTCGAAATGGAACGAAATCAACTGGAGAAGTTATTTTTGGAAGGAAACACACCTCATGGACTTGGACCCCACGTCAAGGAAGGAACGAGGTGCTCATGAAGGTGGGGGGCGCCCCCCTAGGGCGCGCCCCCTGTCTCGTGGGGCCCTCGTGGCTCCCCTGACGTACCTCCTGCACCCATATATACCTACGTGACCTAAAACTTCCAGAACGCAAGTTAGATCGGGAGTTCCGCCGCCAGAAGCCTCCGTAGCCACCGAAAACCAATCTAGACCCGTTCCGGCACCCTGTCGGAGGGGGCCATCCTTCTCCGGTGGCCATCTTCATCATCCCGGTGCTCTCCATTACGAGGAGGGAGTAGTTCTCCCTCGGGGCTGAGGGTATGTACCAGTAGCTATGTGTTTGATCTCTCTCTCTCTCTCTCTCTCGTGTTCTTGATTTGGCACGATCTTGATGTATCGCGAGCTTTGCTGTTATAGTTGGATCTTATGTTTCTCCTCCCCCTCTTCTCTATTGTAATGAATTGAGCTTTCCCCTTGAAGTAATCTTATCGGATTGAGTCTTTAAAGACTTGAGAACACTTGATGTATGTCTTGCCGTGGATATCTGTGGTGACAATGGGATACCACGTGCCACTTGATGTATGTTGAGGTGATCAACTTGCGGGTTTCGTGACATTGGGAACCTATGCATAGGGGTTGGCACACGTTTTCATCGTGATTCTCCGGTAGAAACTTTGGGGCACTCTTTGAGGTCCTTTGTGTTGGTTGAATAGATGAATTGAGATTGTGTGATGCATATCGTATAATCATACGCACGGATACTTGAGGTGAAATTGGAGTATCTAGGTGAGATTAGGGTTTTGGTTGATTTGTGTCTTAAGGTGTTATTCTAGTACGAACTCTAGGGCTGTTTGTGACACTTACAGGAATAGCCCACCGGATTGATTGGAAATAATAACTTTGAGGTTGTTTCATACCCTACCATAATCTCTTTGTTCGTTCTCCGCTATTAGTGACTTTGGAGTGACTCTTTGTTGCATGTTGAGGGATAGTTATGTGATCCAATTATGTTAGTATTGTTGAGGGAACTTACACTAGCGAAAGTATGAACCCTAGGCCTTATTTCCACACATTGCAATACCATTTACGCTCACTTTTATCACTTGCTACCTTGCTGTTTTTATTATTTCAGATTACAAAAACTATTATCTACTATCCATATTGCACTTGTATCACCATCTCTTCCCCGAACTAGTGCACCTATACAATTTACCATTGTATTGGGTGTGTTGGGGACACAAGAGACTCTTTGTTATTTGGTTGCAGGGTTGCTTGAGAGATACCATCTTCATCCTACGCCTCCTACGGATTGATAAACCTTAGGTCATCCACTTGAGGGAAATTTGCTACTGTCCTACAAACGTCTGCACTTGGAGGCCCAACAACGTCTACAAGAAGAAGGTTGTGTAGTAGACATCAGGAGGCAGGCCGGCGCTGGTGGGTGTGCTGGGCCTCGGGCGGAGATGGGCCGCGGGGAGGCGCTAGCCCATGCACAGACCATGCGCGGTCAACGCGGTGACTGGATCGGGGCACCTCCCGACCCCCTTGGCGGGCGGCGGCGGCAACGGGAGCACACGGCGGCGGTCTCCGGTGACTCGGGTCGCGAGACGGCGGCGGGGACGGCCAGGTCCGGCCGGCCGTTGTCGGATCCGGGCACGACAGCAGCGGATGGAGACCGGGGAGGCGGAGGCGAGGTCCGACAGGGCGCAGGACTCCGGTGGGGAAGCGAGGCAGCGCGGTGACCGAGGCGGCGGGGCGCGGTGGCCGGCGGCGGTGCTCGCGGTCGTCGGCGGTGTGGCGGCACGGGTGCCCCAGCGGGTGCGGTGAAGGAGGCGCGGGCCGGAGAGGGGCCGACCTGGGCCCGGTGGGTGGTGCGGCAAAGTGGGGCGCGACCCGCGCTAAGGTGGTGACGCCTGAGTGGCTGAGGCGGCGGGGAAGCTGACGTGGCACGACTCCATTGGTCGGAGTGACGTGAAGGGGCACGGTGGACATGTCCGGCGCGGCGAGGACGCGTCCGGATGCGCGGTGGAGGAGTGGATCTAGGGTTAGACCGTGAAATTTTGGAGGGAGACACATATTTATAGGTAGAGGGAGCTAGGAGAGTCCAAATGAGGTGCGGTTTTCGTCCACGCGATTGTGATGGAACGACCGAGAGGATGGAGGGAGTTTGGATGGGTTTTGGGCCACTTTGGAGGGGTGTTGGGCTACAACACACATGAGGCCTTTACGGTTCCTCGGTTAACCGTTGGAGTATCAAACAGACTCCAAATGGCACGAAACTTGACAGGCGGTCTACCGGTAGTATACCAAGGCCGCTTGGCAAATCTCGGTCCATTCCAAGAAAGTTTAACACCCGCACACGAAAAGAGGCAAAAGGGGGCGCCGGAGGATATAGCAGTGTCGGATTGCGAAACGGACAACGGGGAAAATGCTCGGATGCATGAGATGAACATGTATGCAAATGCGATGCACATGATGACATGATATGAAATGCATGACACGCAAACAAATGACAAGGCAACAACAGCGAATAGCTGGAAGAGACCTGGCGCAACGGTCTCGGGGCGTTACAACACTCCACCACTACGAGAGGATCTCGTCCCGAGATCTAGGATAGCACCGGAGGGAAAAGGAAGAGGAAGATAAGAGGTAAAACAAAGTTGCTTCTTTGACAAACGAGTGAAACCATGAACCTTGAGAGGTTGAACAACTTTAAAGAAAGAATACGATGAAGATGAACAAAGTTGAAAACGTTCCGTTAGAAAAGGGGAACAAGGAACCTTACTAGAACCTTGCAGGTTGAAAGACATAAGAAAAGGGTTGCAATGGACAAGAAGTATAAGCAAGCACCCCGGTTGAAAAGAGATGTACAAGGAACGATAAAGATGAATTACGACAACACTCCGGTTAGAAAATGAAAGGTAAAGAATATGATCTTGGCAAAAAGAAAGCACTTGGATGAGAGTCGGTTAGAAGAGGAATGATAGACACAACACTCCGGTTAAGACAAGATAGAGAAAGAATAAGAATGATATAATTTGGACAGCACTCCGACTGTAAATGGAAGGAATTGAACATGATCTTGAGAAAACAAGATGATGGGTCGAAGAGAGAAACATCACAATGCCTTCGGAAGAAATGAGAGAATGGAATGGAATGATCGGAGGAGAAAACAATATCTTCTACCTCAAATGAGCTTGAAAAGCATCTTTAGGAGAAGGGTCGAACGGAGTTGTTGGAAAAACCAACAAAGAAAGGAGTAAGCTTGTTGTGGGGTTATGGAAAACATCTCGAAATTTGAGGTGAAATTCTGCCACTAGCGGAAGCAATAGATTGGACTGATATGAATAAGGAGACGAGAAGCTTATCTCACCGGGAGGATAAATGAAGAACTTGGGTCATTTATAAGCACCATAAATAGCAACAATCCTTAGGGAAAGCTTTAGGTGAAATATAACCCAAGATAACTCCAAGGAAGAAAATGATGGGTTTAAATACCTCATTCTTAACAACTGCGAATCATGAAACACGAAGGGAAATTGTCAAGAATGGCATATCACCATCCCAAAAGATAAGGTAGAAAGAATTGCGCTTTGGAATGCAAGATGAAGAATGCTTGAACTCCTCTGAAAAGAATCTCAAAGAACACTTCGAGAACGTATTAAATCCTTGATGAGCCATCATGTAGAGCCTCCATGAAGAACTCCGGTAATAAAAGAATAACGAAGGAAAGAGAAGTTGAAAACACAAGGTGAATCCTTGTAATGATTTAGATGAATCTCCGTGGTGATATAATTACGAGAGCTTGGAACTCTTGGAAAAGAAAAGATAAAGCATCTCGAACCGAGAATGTGATGTGATGAACCACTCCGGAAAGCAAGAATTAGATCACTTGGATGAAACAATAATAAGAATTACGTTATGCGTATCCTTCACCAATTTAATTGATGACGAGCAAACGGATTTGGCATACTACTTATTCTCGTAGCAAGGATCAAGATAGATATAGCGCAACTTGAGAAGGTCTTCGACGATCCACCGATAGGAAGAAAGAACGAATGAATCTGTATGATAACGAAGGAGAAGAACTCTTGAACGAACCACCGTAAGAATTGAAAATGAGCGGAGTAAAGGGGTGAATCAAGATGCAAGAGAACGAAGAGATCGCGAACTGCTTAGAGAATACTTGAATGATGCATAGGTAAGATTTAGAGAAGGAGAGATGAAAGCTCAGAATGAATAATCCTGAGATGATGGGCTCCGGAGAATCAAACTGAAAAGACTTCTGAATTGCTCCGGATGGGTGAAAAGAATTCTCACAATCAAAAACAATTATGAGAGGATGGCATAACGCTAGAATCACGAATCTTTGAGAGAACGGATAAGATTGAGATAGAAAAATCTCCTTCGGTCTTCAAATGTTGAGAATGACGACAAGAAACATCACCATGAATTGTTGAGGCACTCCGGAATGAAGAATGGAAAGGTTGATCCAACAATGAAAAGAGTTTGAAAGATATTGGGGAAAGACATTTGACTGATGATGATTCATTCTTATGTCAAACTTGGAAAAGAATTTAGGATAGCTCCGGGAAAATTAGAAGAGTCAGGTAAGATCCTGGGAAAAGACCTGTGGGTTAGGGCCCACTCAAAAGAAACACCTTCGAATGATTACTTGAAAGGGAGATTCCACCGGTTTAATTAAATGGCTTGAATGAGAGAACATCCTCAAGATATCTTGAGCGGATTGATTATGGAGACACAAATCTTCTAAGATATCTTCAACACTTCGGAAAAAATTGAATAGCGAGAAGTGAATGATTTGAGGTGGATCGGCATGAGAAAGCATTTGAAATGAGGAAATGGATATAATCAACACCAAAAGCTTGAATTTCATCCATCGGAGAAGAAAGAGAACGAACAATGATGAACTTGTAGAGCATCTTCATGAGAACCGCCGGGTAAAACATTGAAAGACAAGAATAAAGAGACTTCTCACAAATAAAATGATACATGATTAAGAAATTTGAATCCTTGAAGAAAAAGGGTGGGAGGGCGTGAAAAACAAGGACAACTTCAGACGGATGAAACAAATACCGTTGAGAAACTTAGAATTGATCTTGCGGATGTTGAAATGATCGGGTCCACTTGAGGAGAAGCACACCGGTTGAAAAGGATTGACATGACAATCTCGATAAATAAGAAGGATTAATGTTCACATAGAAATGTGAGAACACCACTTAGGAAGGTATGGAAACAACATTTGACTTTGAAGCAACTCGAATACCACAACTGAAAACAAAACAATGTTCTCGTCACAAAACCATTGAAAGGATTCCAAGATACCCACGTGATCCTAAAAAAAATTCGTGAAATTTGAGAAGAGGAGAGTCAAAACTCTACGTCAGGAGGCCTCACCAGAGCGACGAAGGGACTGAGGAGTAAAAAGAAACCTACTCTCCGATATATATAATCCTATAAGACCCAAAACTTTTTTTAGACTCAACAACGCCAATGATTCGATCAAGCAGGGGGCTCCTAAGTCGGGGAAGGATCTGATACCAACTTGTAACACCCACGATGCGGCTATATCTCCCACGTGTCGGAGCACGACTTAGAGGCATAACCGCATAGTAGGCATGCCACAAGAGGGGTAATCTTTACACATCCCATGTACTGAATATGAAAGGGATAAAGAGTTGGCTTACAATCGCCACTTCACACAATACATAAATATAGCATCACATCATCCAGAATACAATCAAGGTCCGACTACGGAACCAAAATAAAAGAAGACCACCCCTAATGCTAGATCCCTGATCGCCCCAACTGGGCAGCACTACTGATCGAAAGGAAAACGAAACAACACAACGAACACGATCTTCATCGAGCTCCCACTTGAACTTAGTTGTGTCACCTGCACTGGTCTCATCGGCACCTGCAGCTGGTTTTGGAAGTATCTGTGAGTCACGGGGACTCAGCAATCTCACACCCTTGTGATCAAAACTATTTAAGCTTTTGGGTAGGAAAAGGTAGTGAGGTGGAGCTGCAGCAAGCACTAGCATATATGGTGGCTAACTTACGCAAATGAGAGCGACAAGAGAAGCAAAGCATGCTCGTGAACTAGAAGTGATCAAGAAATGATCCTGAAACTACTTACGATCAAGCATAACACAAGAACCGTGTTCACTTCCCGGACTCCGCCGGAAAGAGACCATCACGGCTACACACGCGGTTGATGCATTTTAATTAAGTTAAGTGTCAAGTTCTCTACAACCGGATATTAACAAATTCCCGTCTGCCCATAACCGCGGGCACGGCTTTCGAAAGTTCAAAACCCTGCAGGGGTGTCCCAACTTAGCCCATCACAAGCTCTCATGGTCAATGAAGGATATTCCTTCTCCCAGGAAGACCCGCTCAGACTCGGAATCCCGGTTACAAGACATCTCGACAATGGTAAAACAAGACCAGCAAAGCCGCCTGGATGTGCCGACAAATCCCGATAGGAGTTGCACATATCTCGTTCTCAGGGCACATCGGATGAGCCAGACGCCGGGTTGGCATAGAACCTGGTTGCCATGGGGCGCCGAACATCGCTCAGGTTAGACCAACACTTAGAGAAGCACTGGCCC
>NC_057809.1:160970427-160979280 GCF_018294505.1 Triticum aestivum
TTAAAATAAAGATGACCCTTGAGTCTGCAGAACCCAAGGGAAGGCGATAGGTTGTTAGTGCAAATGTAAAGCCAAGGTTGGGCCTTGCTGGAGGAGTTTTATTCAAGGCGAACTGTCAAGGGGTTCCCATTATAACCCAACCGCGTAAGGAACGCAAAATCAAGGAACATAACACCGGTATGACGGAAACTAGGGCGGCAAGAGTGGAACAAAACACTAGGCATAAGGCCGAGCCTTCCACCCTTTACCAAGTATATAGATGCATTAATTAAATAAGAGATATTATGGTATCCCAACAATAATCATGTTCCAACATGGAACAAACTCCATCTTCACCTGCAACTAGCAACGCTATAAGAGGGGCTGAGCAAAGCGGTAACAGAGCCAAACAACGGTTTGCTAGGAAAGGTGGGTTAGAGGCTTGACATGGCAATATGGGAGGCATGATAAATCAAGTGGTAGGTATCGCGGCATAGCAATAGAGCGAGCAACTAGCAAGCAAAGATAGAAGTGATTTCGAGGGTATGATCATCTTGCCTGCAAAGTTCTCAGAGAAGACGAAAGCTTGATCCTCGTAAGCGTACTCAACGGGTTCCTCGATCACGTACTCGTCTCACGGATCTACCCAAGACAAGAACACAAGCAAAGGAAACCACAATCAACCACGGTGCAATGCGCAAGCAACATGATGCAAAACATGGCATGATATGCGGGATGTGCTATGCAGTGCATATGCGTGCTCCGAAAGGAAAAGATTGAACCAGGCCTCAACTTGGCAAACCAAGTGCTCCGCTGGAAAGATGAGTTGATTTCAGTCGAAATCGATATAAAGATCACCGGAATCAGATGCACGGTTTGCAAGTGGCAAGCAAAACAATAATGGCACAAAACTGCGATTAACAGCACGATGCCATCTAGAACGCAACAAGAAGCTAAGCTACTGCACTCCAACATAGCAACAAAGCACACACGGCAGTGATCTACTCAAGATGCTTGACAAAATATGAACACTGAGCTACGGGTAATTCACACAATAGCAGGTTTAAACAAGCATGGCAAAAGTGCAAAAGATAACAACATCACAGACTTAGTGAAAATACTAACATGTCAGGAATTAACATCAGGAAGATATGTTTAGAGCAAGATAACAACATGCTACAGGAACAGATCATATCAATACAAGGCAAGGCATGAATCTACTCAAAACATATAACAAAAGTCCCTTACTGACCATAGGCCAAAAAGGATCAGAAGATATGATGGCACCCATGTAAACATAGCAAGTTTCGTTAACAGATTCAGACTTGGCAGAAAACCGGACATGGCATAAACAGAGTTATGAAGGCATGTTAGCGAGCTCGATGCACTCAACACAAGGCATTGCATGAAAAACTAAGCATACTCCCAGCAATAAGACATGGTCAAGAAGCTAACCATGACAAGAACAATCTCATAGCATGCATGGATCAACTATAACAACCTTGGCAAAATTGATTAACACGTAAACAATCTACCAGGAACATTTTATAGCAAAAGTAGAGCAAGATTGAGTCATGCTAGGGCACCCCATAAATGCAACCAAGGACATGGATGGATAGATCACAATCATATGTCAAAATCATACTTACTGAACGTACTTAAAAGAGGCATGGATCACTCTGTAGCAACATGAAAACATGGCATAAAAATAACAGCAGGGAAATAACTTAGTGAAATTCTAAGTCCCTGAAATCAGCAACATCACGAGAGCTACTTTGCATGCATGTGCTACTCACCACATTGATCACAAAAATACATGGCATACACCCCTGTAAAGATGGCATGGCATAGCCCAAAACACATGTAGGGCTCAAGTTCATATGCAGCACACAATAATCATGGCAAAAATGACAAATGCTCATAAACTGATAAGAATCAGGAACTAACATTTTATAGCACTCTTGCAACAGTCATTAGGGCATGAAGATGGACTCAAACAAGCATGGTGCAATGGAACAATATGAAGAGCACATCATGATGAACATTTTGATAACTCATGCACGCAAAACGGAGCTACGGATGAGGAGTTATGGCATCATGAACAGGGCATAAAAATATGAGGAACAAAGGACTTAGAGGAAAAGTGGACCTCGGGTGAATAGTGGTCAACGGGCGGTTTGGGCCGAATCGGCGAGGAGGCAGGCCGGCGCTGGTGGGTGTGCTGGGCCTCGGGCGGAGATGGGCCGCGGGGAGGCACAGGCCCACGCACAGACCACGCGCGGTCAACGCGGTGACTGGATCGGGGCTCCTCCCGATCCCCTTGGCGGGCGGCGGCGGCAACGGGAGCACACGGCGGCGGTCTCCGGTGACTCGGGTCGCGAGATGGCGGCGGGGACGGCCAGGTCCGGCCGGCCGTTGCCGGATCCGGGCACGGCGGCGGCGGATGGATACCGGGAAGGCGGAGGCGAGGTCCGGCAGGGCGCAGGACTCCGGTGGGGAAGCGAGGCGGCGCGATGCGCGGGTGCCCCAGCGGGTGTGGTGAAGGAGGTGCGGGCCGGAGAGGGCCTGACCTGGGCCCGACGGGCTTCGGCGGGTGGTGCGACAAAGTGGGGCACGGCCCGCGCTGAGGTGGCGACGCCTGAGTGGCTGAGGCGGCGGGGAAGCTGACGTGGCACGACGCCATTGGTCGGAGTGACGTGGAGGGGCGCGGTGGACATGTCCGGCGCGGCGAGGACGCGTCCGGATGCGCGATGGAGGAGTGGATCTAGGGTTAGATCGCGAAATTTTGGAGGGAGACACATATTTATAGGTAGAGGGAGTTAGGAGAGTCCAAATGAGGTGCGATTTTCGGTCACGCGATCATGATCGAACGGCCGAGAGGATGGAGGGTGTTTGGATGGGTTTTGGGCCACTTTGGAGGGATGTTGGGCTGCAACACACACGAGTCCTTTACGGTTCCTCGGTTAACCGTTGGAGTATCAAACAGACTCCAAATGTCACGAAACTTGACAGGCGGTCTACGGTAGTATACCAAGGCCGCTTGGCAAATCTCGGTCCATTCCGAGAAAGTGTAACACCCGCACACGAAAAGAGGCAAAAGGGGGCTCTGAAGGACATAGGAGTGTCGGATGGCGAAACGGACAACGGGAAAAATGCTCGGATGCATGAGACGAACACATATGCAAATGCGATGCACATGATGACATGATATGAAATGCATGACACGCAAACAAATGACAAGGCAACAACAACGAATAACTGGAAGACACCTGGTGCAACGGTCTCGGGGCGTTACAAGGTCATGGAGACCACCCGGCTATCCCCTTCATCCTCCGCCGGCTCGTACACAATCACGGCCTCCGTCAGATGCTCTTTGTCCTCGTCGTCGATTTTGCGAGCCGCCTAAGCGACCACCACACACGCCCATACGTCCGCTCCGGCCGCGCTCCTCGCACTAGTGCTGTTGCGTCGGAGAACGCCAGTTACTTGCAGCAAGGGCCGGGCGATGACCACCGCAAATTGGTTGTGGTCAATCCCATCAAGATAAGTGCTACATACAAATACAGATATGGGCGCACACTTGTTTTGGAGGCGCGGGAGACAAAAAATGGTGCAGCCATAGGATGTTATGCCAACGGTCGCGGTGCACAGATGGGAGCAATGGGGCGGAGCAGGCAAGCCGCGTCCTGATGCAACCCAAATAACAAGTGTTAGAAAAAAGACAAAGCAAGAGGAGGAGATTTGGAGGACAAAGGTGGTTTTACCTGGCGCGCCCAAACATAAGCTCGATTGTACCGTGCGTATGATTTCTAGAAAGGTCAAGGGTGTTTTCAAAAAAAAATGCCAGGGCGAGTAGTTGTGCCACGATGCGGCTAGCGTGGCACCATTTGTCTGTTTGTGATTAGTTGTGGACTAAATTTTCACATATATTGCAAGTTTTGGAGTGACTTGATTACCTTTTGCAAGTTTGTGGATTAAATCATCATATTCGTTGCAAGTTTCTGGGTCTCTAGTACTCTTGCCTCTTTGCAATTGATGTAGAATTCAGTATGTCAGTGTCTGGTGAGGCCTGCAGACTTCAGTGGCAAAATCCAGCATTCTAGCATGTACAGGGTAATTTGTTGTCTGCAGAATGCGAAGCTGCAAACTGATCTAAAAGTGTATACAAATTGAGACGCAAAAGTGTCGAATCATGATTTCAATCTATTGACCGAGACTTGTCAAAGAAAAAGTACTACTACTTGACTCAAGGAATTCCCTTAAAAATTGCACTTGGATTACGTTCTATTTACAACAATGCACTCAGAATGTGCATCATGATGCTTTTAGAGTCAACTAAAACTTTGGTTGTCCTAATCCTTTTCACTGTGGTCACTGATATGCTTCTTTTTTTTGCGAGAAGGTCACTGATATGCTTCAGCAGATCAAGAAGCAATTTGACGCTAATGGCCACCTTAAGCATCTGATACTCCTTGATCAACCCTGTCTCGTGCTTCAGGGTGCTCTTCTTCCCGTACGAGCAGATGCTTCGGGACCCCGTGAGCAACGTGAAGAAGCTGGCGGAGTTCATGGGGTGCCCGTTCTCCGGTGAGGAGGAGGCCGACGGAGTGGTGCAGGCCATCGTGAAGCTGTGCAGCCTCGAGAGCTTGAAGAACATGGCCATGAACAAGAGTGGCAGCCACATCACGCCGGCTATGGCGGAGCGGCTGGACAACATCGTCGAGGAGGCACTGCAAGGCTCTGGGTTCAGCTTCGCAGTCGCAGAGTCGTCCTCGTGAATGTGCTAGCATGATGTTGTACCCTGACCCTCGATATATGTTGAGCCCTTTGTGCGCTGTGCTTGATTTTTCATAAATCGGAAATAAAGCTTGTGGTCGTGGCACATTTTCCTCAGACAACTTCCTTGGCACAAGCCACCTCCATTTACAAACACAATGGTGTCCAGTCCTTCGATTTTGCATCGGAATATTGGATGACAGATAAATTGGTTGCTAGGAATCAGCTTCACCAGGAAAAGAATTATCAGCCATTCAAAGTCAACCACTGCGATCCAAATTACAAGAAAAATACTGTAATATTTTTCACTAGTTCAGTATTGATATCACAGGTGCAAACTACAACACTACATCACAGATGCTAATCTCGCTTGAAACCTTGAGGGTGGACGCGGTCGGGATCAGCAATGATCGACGTGGTGGGAATCGGCGCGGCGGGGCAGTGCATCTCCTCTTAGCTTCTCCCAGCTCCATGTAAGCGATCTTCTTGCCGGCAGCATTGGTCGTTGGAAGCGGCGGCGGCGGCGGAGCAGCGCGTTTCTTTCCAACCACTTCCTTGGTAGCGTTTGCCGACTTGACGGCGGCAGCGCCGTTTGAGATGGAAGAGATCGGCGCGGATCGGCATGCTGACGGAGAGGCAGATGGCTTGGCTTCTCGGGAATTCTCACGCTCGCTACGCCGGAAACCTTCATGGCGGTCGAGGTCAGGGTCATCATCGTCCACGGGACAGGGAGCCTCTTCGGAGCTTCTCCCAGGTCCAAGTAAGCGACCTTCTTGCCGGCAGCATTGGTTGTGGCAATTCTGGCGAACGGGATGAGCGCGGGGCGATGCGGCCGCGGCAGCGGCGGCGCTGGAGCAGAGCGTCTGTTTGCTACCCCTTCCTTCATAGCGTTGGCCCGGTTCATGATGACAACGCCGTTTGACGTGAAAGAGATCAGAGCCGAGTGGTGTGGCAACGGCGACGGCGGCGCAAAGGACTTCCTTGCAACTCTCTCCCTCGCCGCGTCGACGACCTTCCTGCGGCGCTGGAGATCACGACGGATCTGGTCGTGCAACGCCGAGGCCGAGCTCTGCGGCATGCGAGCGGGCATGCTGATGGTTGCGGAGGAACGACAGGAGGGCTCGATCGGTGCTATGAGTTGCCGGGCAGCGGCCCTAGCTACTAGCTAGGCTTATATCTAGCGGGCGCTCGCTGAGGTGGAGTCGGACTTAGGAGGGAAGCGTGCGTGCCAAGCAGTGCGTGAACCAGGACTCAGGAGCGATGCGTGTACGTACACGAATTCTGCAGCCTTTCCGAGCCTTGTTAGGTGTAAAATTGCCACTCAAAAACGTTGGCATGCATACGCGCGAGGTCGCCGAGGTGGAGTCGGACTCGAGGAGAGATGCGTGCGTGCCAAGCACTGCGTGAACCAGGAGGAATCGAGTTGCAAAGCTTCAGCTTGGAGCGATGCGTACGTACGTACGTACATGAATTCCGTAGCCTTCGGGTTCCGTTCTGTGAAAAAAAAAGGGTGCCGCTTTCTTTCTTCCAGGAGAAGAAAGACAGGCGATCTCGCCCCTGCCGCCAGGGCGTCTTTCTCCGCCGCCGTCCTCCGGCGGCTCCCCTCCGCGGACGACCTCGGTCGTCGGTGGTGAGGGGAGTCGCCGGATCCACGCGTGTGGATTGTTTTAGGCATTAGTTTCTTAGGTTTTTGGGTTGTTCATCGTCATGGCTTTGGCGGTGGCGATGGCGGCGCCGACTAATAAATCTTCAGATCATTCCCCAACGAGGCGATCCGCTTTTGGGGTGGATTTGGAAACCAGACTGTTCAAGCAAGGATGGTGTGGCGGCGGCGACATCCTCGTGGTGGACCTGTGTCCTCGGGCTCCGCCATTGCGACGACGTTTACTTCAGCGTTGGCGTCGAGCTTGAAAGGTAGTCCAGGAGCGGATGCAGATTGTGGTCTGCATCGACGGCATCTGGAAGATGGTGGATCTGGGTTCGTGGTTCGTGGCAGGCAGGTATGGTTTCCTCCACCAACGTCTTAGTTGTGCTGGGGTGCCAGATCTGGAGTTCGATGGCGTGTCCGGGGTGTTGCCCCGGTCTGATTCGTTCAACGGCAATAGCTTCGCCTTTATTGGCGAGCCACCTTGGAGGTCCGCAAAGCTGCATATCAGCGATGGAGCCGTGTCGAGCTCGGGTGTGGAGGTGATCCGTCATTTTCTCCTTTGGTGGCTGCTATGGTGGTGCCAGAGGCAGGTGACGGACGTTGGTGTCAAGCTCAGAGGATTCTTCAGTCTTGTTTGTAATTTTACTTCTTGGCTGGTGTTCCTGTGTGCAAAGGCTAGCGTTCTGCTGTCTTTTCAGATTTGTCAGGTTGATATGTACGTGGCTTGTACTATGATCTTTATGATATAAATGAAATACGTTACCATGCAAAAAAGAAAAAATACAGAGTTTATTTCAGAGCCTTATTAGGTGTAAAATTGCCACTAAAACTGTTGGCCTGCATACGTGAAGAGCCTTGTTATAGGGGTGCAAAAAGAATTGCCACTACAATACGTTGGCATATACACATTCGATCCTTGTTCACTCGGTGTCATCTTGAACTCGCAAAACTTCCATAATAAGAGCATTTTCAATAATTCCCATAACCGCCCCCCCTGAAAGTAGTTTTATTGGGTGTCCTTTTAATTAGCAAATCTGATAAATGTACATGTGTGTAAACTAACAACATAAGGCAGAACTTTGTCGAATGGTCTTAAAAAAAATTCTTATTAATATAAGTAGTTTACTATTATTCCTACTAAGTTAGAATTTGATATGCAACCCTACTCAAAGGAACCGACATCTTCGACGGTCCACAAGAACGATCTGCCTTAGCACACGTCTATGTGCACCAGTGCAAATATCCACATGTGTCCACACAATCAAACGCGTTATGTAGATTTTTTTTGAAATTATGATGATTTTTATAGCAAATTCGGAAACTATACATCCTAATGCAGAAAAATCAAAAGTATCACCCTGTCTGTTTCATGTTGGCCGAAGAGAGACTTTTCGGCCAACCATTGGCCAAAAAGGACTTTTCGGCCAACCGTTGGCCAAAAAGGACTTTTCGGCCAACACCTGCTATAATTATTTAAAATTATGTTTTTATGAAAACAGTCCTGTTTTAGTGTTTTATAGGTTTTATGCCATTTCTTTTAATTTTAATTGCTTTAAATTTTTTTCTTTAGTTTTTTGACATATTCTTTTTGTTTCTGTTTAGTTGTCAGTAGCTATTTTATTTGTAGTATATTTTTTTATATTTTATTTCTTTTATCCTACTAGAAAACTTGTTTTGCGCTTCATAGGAGTTTATATTTAAAAGTTCCCTATAAATCCTATACAACCATTGCCGTTTTATACATGAAAAAAGTACTTTTCCGCAATCTTTTTCCCTCCATTTTCTTTCCCGCCATCTTCTTTGCCGCCATTTTCTCCCGCTATTTTCTCCCACCATTTTCTTTCCCGCCATTCTCTCCCGCACAATAAGGAGTGCTGCATCGACGGAGGATGACTATGATGCCTTCATGTGGAGTGTGAAACACTGTGTGAGAAAAGTCATAGGTGTGAAACACTCTCCGATGATGATGACGAAGCTGCAAACACTTATGACTTCTCTCAGACAGTGTTTCACACTCTACCAGCAGCACCGACGCAGGAGACACAGACCGTGTCAGACAATGTTATCTACGGTCGTGGACAACATGAGGCTTGTTTTATAAGTTGAGAAGTGAAGATGGCGAGAAAGAAGATGGCGAGAAAGAAGATGGCGGGAGAGAATGGCGGAAAAGAAAATGGCGAGAGAGAATGGCAGGAAATAAAATGGCGGGAGAAAATGGAGGGAGAGAATGGCGGCAAATAAAATGACGGGAAAGAAAATGGTAGGAGAGAATGGCGGGAAAAAATGGCGGCAAAGAAAATAGCGGGAGAAAATGGAGAGAAAGAACGACGGGAAAGAAAATGGAGGATAAAAGAAATAAAATACAAAAAAAAATACTACAAATAAAATATCTACTAATAACTTAACAGAAACTAAAAGAATATGTCAAAAAATAAAGAAAACAATGTAAA
>NC_057809.1:160979583-161003235 GCF_018294505.1 Triticum aestivum
AAGCAATTAAAATTAAAAGAAATAGCACAAAACCTATAAAACACTAAAACATAACTGTTTTCATGAAAACCTAATTTTAAATAATCCTAAAATTCACCAATTAATTACTACTAATAAACAAAGTCACAAAGAACCAGTAGCAAAAAGAACCATCTAAAAAGAATACTCCTAGTTCAAATTATAGGCAATCTAGTGATTTGAGAAAATTCATAAAAATTCAAATTCAAACTTTCAAATCTAGTCAAACTTTATATATACAGAAACTTCATAAAATTTCTAATATAATGCAAAAAGAATCAAATTAAAATACTAAAAATTCTAACTGATATGAATTTTCTAAAACAGTAGAGCCGGTGTTGGCTGAAGAGGGACTCTTTGGCCAACTGTTGGCCGAAAAGTCCTTTTTGGCCAACGGTTGGCCGAAAAGTCTCTCGTCGGTCAACGGTAGGCCGAAAAGTCCCTCTTCGGCCAACAGGAGGCCGGCAGGGTGATACTTTTGATTTTTCTGCATTAGGGTGTATAGTTTCCGAATTTGCTATAAAAATCATCATAGTTTCAAAAAAAAATCCGTTATGTACATGTTCCCGTGTAACCCCAAGGCTTGGCTCGAATACCATTTGTAAGCCCCTGACCATAGCCACCTTTCCCGACTATTACACCCGACGGGGTCTAGACTGGCCCCATAGACTAACATTAGTTTTTTCTACGCACTTTGCCTTCACTCGTGCGCAATCAGGATCAACTTTCTAGTCGGTCACTCATCCTCTAATCGCTTCAAGCATGGTTAACTTTGCAGCCAATCCCAAATTACAGACCTCAATTGATTGAGAGGGCGACAATCCCAGGGAACTTAGTGAATTAAAGGATTAATATGTGCAAAAACCAAAAATTAACGATTGTTGCTGTGTAGATGAGGGAGGAGGATCCAAGGAGGAACATAATTAGTAACAATAAACGTTATGACATTCTGACTGTTGGGGAACGTAGTAATTTCAAAAAATTTCCTATGCACACGCAAGATCATGGTGATGCATCGCAACGAGAGGGGAGAGTGTGATCTACGTACCCTTGTAGATCGACAACGGAAGCGTTTGGTTGATGTAGTCGTACGTCTCCACGGCCTGACCAATCAAGCACCGAAACTACGACACCTCCGAGTTCTAGCACACGTTCAGCTTGATGACGATCCACGGACTCCGATCCAGCAAAGTGTCGGGGAAGAGTTCCGTCAGCACGACGGCGTGGTGACGATCTTGATGCACTACCGTCGCAGGGCTTCGCCTAAGCACCGCTACAATATTATCGAGGACTATGGTGGAAGGGGGCACCGCACACGGCTAAGAATATGATCACGTGGATCAACTTGTGTGTCAAGGGGTGCCCCTGCCCCTGTATATAAAGGATCAAGGGGAGGAGGCCAGCCGGCCCTCTATGGCGCGCCAAGGAGTCCTCCTCCTAGTAGGACTCCTACTAGGAGGGGGAAAGAAGTGGGGGGAGAGGGAAAGGGGGGCGCCGCCCCCCCTCTCCTAGTCCAATTCGGACCAGGGAGAGGAGGCGCGCGGCCCACCTTTGGCTGCCCTTCTCTCTCTCCACTAAGGCCCATATGGCCCATTACTTCTCCCGGGGGGGGGGGGTTTCCGGTAACCCTCCGGCTCTCCGGTTTTCTCCGAAATCACCCGGAACACTTCCGGTGTCTGAATAAAGCCGTCCAATATATCAATCTTTATGTCTCGACCATTTCGAGACTCCTCGTCATGTCCGTGATCACATCCGGGACTCCGAACTAACTTCGGTACATCAAAACTCATAAACTCATAATATAACTGTCATCGAAACCTTAAGCGTGCGGACCCTACGGGTTCGAGAACAATGTAGACATGACCGAGACATGTCTCCGATCAATAACCAATAGCGGAACCTGGATGCTCATATTGGCTCCTACATATTCTACGAAGATCTTTTATCGGTCAGACCGCATAACAACATATGTTGTTCCCTTTGTCATCGGTATGTTACTTGCCCGAGATTCGATCGTCGGTATCCCATACCTAGTTCAATCTCGTTACCGGCAAGTCTCTTTACTCGTTCCGTAATACATCATGTCGCAACTAACTCATTAGTTGCAATGCTTGCAAGGTTTATGTGATGTGCATTACCGAGAGGGCCCAGAGATACCTCTCGGACAATCAGAGTGACAAATCCTAATCTCGAAATACGCCAACCCAACATGTACCTTTGGAGACACCTGTAGAGCACCTTTATAATCACCCATTTACGTTGTGACGTTTGGTAGCACACAAAGTGTTCCTCCGGCAAACGGGAGTTGCATAATCTCATAGTCATAGGAACATGTATAAGTCATGAAGAAAGCAATAACAACATACTAAACGATCGGGTGCTAAGCTAATGGAATGGGTCATGTCAATCAGATCATTCACCTAATGACGTGATCCCGTTAATCAAATAACAACTCCTTGTTCATGGTTAGGAAACATAACCATCTTTGATTAACGAGCTAGTCAAGTAGAGGCATACTAGTGACACTCTGTTTGTCTATGTATTCACACATGTATTATGTTTCCGGTTAATACAATTCTAGCATGAGTAATAAACATTTATCATGATATAAGGAAATAAATAATAACTTTATTATTGCCTCTAGGGCATATTTCCTTCACTGACAATTGTTGAGTATTTTAGCAATTTTTTGATTGAACTAGAACAATGTCCGTGCGTTACAACGGGATATAAATATTCTAATACATCAGCTTGTGATTTACCTGTCAATAATAATGCGATTATGTAAATAAATGTTCATCAGATTCTGACCGTGAATTATCTTATATTTTGATTACAAGTTTGGTAAGTAAATTAAAGTGGAATTGGTTCAGAAGGTAAGTAAATTAAGGTGATTGATTATCGTATACATGGAAGGTTGGACGAAGAGGTGGTGGAAAGAAAGGTGAAATAAGAACCTTAACGTTCTTTTTATGTAGTAGAAATAGAGATTAGTCAAGAAAACAATCATGAGCATAGCATTGACAATATTAGACACATGCTGATATTTGATCACGTAAATAGGTACTAGACGTGTAGCAGAAAGATCTACTCAAATGGCTAGTGCGGCCAACACAAATATAAACCGGAGCGGGCTAAATGAGTTATACCCTCCAGTCGGCCAGGTCAAAGCCGTGGCCGCGGCGGCCTTCTTCTCGACTTCAGTGGACATGTTGATGACGAAGACGACAAAGACGTAGACGAATGGAGGCGAGCAGTCGCGTAGGAGACACTCCTCAAAAACTTAATTGTCCTTCTCCCAATGTGGGAACGTAAATGGCGGGGTTTTGGAGGCCTACTCTTCCGTACAACGGTACACGCATGGGCGGAATGGGATCGCCGATGGGAGCAGTAACGATAACATAGATCTGAGCTCGACTTGGCTCATTCACGAAACACCACGCGCGCCGGAAGAGCGCACACAAGGAACCCTTATAAAGGGGTCCAAAACTTCTTCCAAATCCGGGGTGCTACTTAACTTCTCACCACCTAGTCTTGTTACCTACCTGAGTCCTTAGAGATTTTTCTGAAATTTTTATATGTGCCTATAGCTCATACTATATTTCAACAACAACAACTCCACCATGCTCACAAACATCATTGAAGATCTAAATCTGCCTCAAAATATAGGGCTCTTCAGAATGGAAGCTCCAGGTTAGTTGAACATTTAAAGTTCAAGTTGTTTGCGTATATAACCTCTAATAGATTATGTCAAAATTGAATAATGCCATAAGTTCGAGACATGCAACTATTAAAATGATTTCGGGAGCTATAACTAACAGACTATGATACATCCATGGGGGATTATTATCTTGTTAGTAATTGTGTCAATAATTTTTATGGGTCACTATTTCTCAATCCATTTAGAAATAGTTATATGATGGATATCTTTTTACTATATACTTGCGTGAATCTTAGTAACCAGATTGGATGATTGTTGGTGTTGGCTTACTAATTATCAACTTTGTTCCAAATTGTAGGATGCTTGGAAATTTAAATATGAACCACATACGGACTGGAATGAGTAAACAGACACATATATATTCGATTTAGAAAATAGTTAGAACATTTTATAATTCAAAACAGAGGGAGTATTTGGAGACAGCAAAACTGGGGTTTTCAGGGAGTTAATGACGTTAATGATAGCTTCGCACGCCATTGAGAAACAGTATAATGGGGCGAGCTACAAGCCACCACAGCAATTTGAGTTAGTCAGCCCTTGGATCCCGCGAACAAACGCCCCAGATCACCTGGTCGTCTGACTGTGCACCCAGGTTTTTCTTCGCCCGTAACCTCCCCGTCACGCAGGCCTCAACGTCTCTGGGCCGCTGCTCCAGGGACTAATCAGGACGGCCTGTCATAAATCAGGCCGAAAAACTTCCAAATCACTAGCTTGGGCTTTCTGCCCCTAAGAAAATCTCCTGGGCCTTCTTTGCCTGCATGCTGCGGCTTCTCGAAGCGGCAGTAAACAAGGTGCTGGTTTCTTCGAATTGCAGTCTGTACAAAAATTCAATTTTGGTGATTGAATCATATTTTAGTTTTATTCTTGCTCTGGCTGCAGCATAGTGTACAACCACGCCGTGTATCCAATAAAGCGCTTCGCCAAGATTAAGTATTGCCTTGGCATGATGCTTACACATGACAATGGCATCAAGATATTCATCACCCGCCTCAAGTCTGATCTTTCATGTTTGTTATTCTAAAGATCTCTTGCGCTGACTGCAAAAATATTGCTCATCTATGTTGCGAATTGCAGAGGTGCTGAAGGTCATTGAGGAGAGCTATGTGCGGCTCTAATCCGATAATTCATCTTTCATGATACAAAGAGTTGAATCCCTTGAGATCGTGACTTATTACCATTTAGTTTTGTGCAAAAGTGAAGATGCAAACCTCTAAGGTGATACATATTTCATTTTCCTCTCCATCCTTTTTTTATCTTCCAATATCATGAATCTTTTTTATCTTCCAATATCATGAATGTGATGGGATGAAAATGTAGAAAATGAAAGTATTTACATGAGTGCATTAGTTTTGACTTCAAATATCTCCAACCACCTTTATCAACGCACTGTAATCCAAATTTTGCAAAATCTATAGGATGTTTCTATTGTCCATTTTATATTTTCATAGAATGAACGGCGTGGCAACGCGCGCCTTCATGGTCTAAACCTCGGCGGTCGATACAGAGGGGATCGAGTCGCGCTTCATGCTGGGTGATGCGGGTGGGCTGCGAGGGGATCAGGGGGACGTGGGCGATCGGTCTTCTGAGGGGATCCATCCAAGCCATGCGGGCGACGCAGGTGACCGGTCTTGCGGGAGCAAGACGGCCGGGGCGAGGCGTCTTTGGTAGTGGGGGATGCAAGGTGGAAGCAAGAGGAGTGTGGGTGGCAGTGGCCGGTGGGCTTCTCTCTAAGCTCGCCAGAGACATCATTTGCTGCCCAGCTACCCTCAGACATCTTCCATTTGTTCACTTGCCCCTGATGGACACACATAGCGGCGATGCAGACTACAGGCCTGTTCGGAATTCCACCAGCTCCATGAAATTCCAGGAGCTGTGGAGTTAGGAAATAGTTGCTCCGGAGTTTTCAACTGCAACTCCACCAACTTCGGGACTGGAGTTGTGGAGTGGAGGTTCTCCGAACAGGGCCTACATAGTCCCTGTCCTGCTTACTTGTGACCTGTCCACGTAGTAGTTCACATATCCTCGCAGCTAAGCATATCCCTGTGAAACGAAGCACTACTAACACATGTATATCCAGTTTGAAGCCTAACTATGTCAAAGCCTAATGAGACATTTTCTAATAACAATATTGGCAGGAACCACGAGGCAATGTTCAGTGACATTCATCTGGCTCATGGCACCTTGTCTTCTATCAGTTGCCGATCATATTTCAACTTTTTGCGAATTTGCTTGCTTGACTGCACCTCTGTTTAATTTTCTTAGGATATGCAAGCAGCTCCACGGAGAGCACCAACACATTCAACGTGTCAATCAAATTGGTATGTGAATATTTGTGGTTTTCTTCTCTAGATAGGAAAGATGCCAAGTGGCAAAATTACAATTTTCAGATGATGAAACTTTTAGTATTAGTTTCGTATTTACATTTCCTTGATATTGGAAACAACTGTAATATGTGCAATTCAGTGCCTACCTCATTTGATATCTTCTTTACGTATTTAGGGTGATGATGACTTGTTTATTTCTCTTTTTTCTACCACCCAACGAATTCGCTCTTTCTTCACTACTCTGTCATCATGCAAAGATTATATAACTATATCCACCCGACACAAGACTATTGACGACATAATGAGTAATGAAACTTGTTAACTCACTAGCAGCAAAATGAAATAGATAGCCAAAGACACGCACATACAAGTGAAACCGACTTTTTTTCATTGGTACTTTTTTCTGAGAACTTATTTCTCATTGGCACCTTTACAAAGTGGTATGGTCAACATCATATTTGTGAGAACCAATCTATTGTATCCAGAAATCTAACTTACAATTTTGCGGTTTCATGGTTTTTTGTGCGTCACCTCCTCAACGGGAATAAAAGTTCAAACTCCAAACTCTTGCACATTATAACTTCTATAAATTCTTCCAGTGCATTAGTTTTCACTGCAACGATGGGACGATATCTTATCAATTGCTTAATAAAACTAATACTTATGACAACTTCATCTTGGCGTGTGTTGGAAGTGCTGTTAACCCTTTCGATTGGCAGAGATGTATCATACTTTTTTGCGTGACATTTTTTTTTCAAACTCATATCCGAAGCATGAATGGACGTTGGACTTCCAACAAACTTTCGTCCATCCATGAAGATAGATGGGCGTGCCGCAAACTGGTTATTTTTTCCCCTTCGCCAACTTATCAATGTATGGGTTAATTTATGCAAATTTAACATCCATGTTACCTTCGTGTGTTGATGGAAATTTTTATCAATATATTGTAAAAATGGACGGGCGCGACAAAGCGCGTGATCATGGTCTAGTGTTTACTGGACAGCATGTGGACGATGGTAGAATCTCACGTTCGTCATTTATAGAGGAATTTAATCTAACGGTGATTAGATAGTGTTGTGCATGCATTCTCCAAAGAATCGTCGGCTGCATAGCACTGCTCTTTCTTACTCCCTCCGTCCCATAATATAAGAACGTTTTTGACACTAGTGTAAAAAACGTTCTTATATTATGGGACAAAGGGAGTATTATTTAGCAATTGCACTTCAAATCACACATTATTTTTCTCTTACATACCATTACTCAAGGTACAAATACAAGTAGTACTACATGTACGTGTGTAAATTAACACCACAACTCCACAAGGCAGAACGCATATCTCTTTCAGGCATAAACATCAAAACACACACAGTAGGAAATTTACCACGATCGCAGGCGACAGAATGACGAGTTGAGGAGAGATGATCAGCACGCACATTTTCAAATCAAAAGGCCAGCTCTTTGGTGGCCAACTCTTCGCTCTTCTCAAGCGCGCTCGCCTCCATCTTGGTGGAGAAGCTGCATGGCGGGCTGACCAGCGGCACCGCGCCCCGTGCTCCGTTCTGCGGCCCACTGAGCTGCGCGTCGACGGCCTTACGGGCGACGATGACAGAGTTGATCACCTCACCTTCGGGGTGGTGCACGGCCAGCACCTCGAACCCGCCCCGCCTGATGTCCTCCGGGTCGACGATGGGGTACAGGAAGCCGCGAGCGCCGTGCGCGCTCCGCACGACCAGGGACGCCCCCTCCACCATGTGCGCGCCCAGGTGGGCTATCACCTTGGCCTTCTCCTCGGCCGCCATGCCGACGAGCGCGGCGAGGAAGACCACGTCGTACGCACCGAGCTCCTGCGTGAGGTCGGCGACGTCCGCCGTGTGGAACTTCATGCGCGCGCCCACGCCGTCCTCCCTCGCGCCGAACAGCTTCCTGGCGCGCTCGTTGGCCGCGCCGCACAGGTCGTAGTTGTCGAACTGCGCGTCGGGCAGGTGGTGCGCGGCGAGGACGAACGAGCTGAACGGCAGCGGGCCGGAGCCGACGAAGGCGACGCGCGCCGGCGCGATGCCCGGCACGTGGCGCGCCAGCAGCTCGTACTCCAGCCTGCTGAGGTTGACGTAGTTGCTGTAGTAGGGGAAGCGGCCGAGGTGGTCGAGCGGGTTGTCGAAGGTGGCGAGCAGGTCGGCGTAGTGCGCCTCGAGCTTCCCCTCGGCGGCGGAGCAGAGGCGGATGAGCGCCTCCCGCATCCTCTGGTGCTCCGGGCTGAGCTTCGTCACGTCGACGGGGCTCGGCGGGACGCACGCGGTGACGAGGTCGGTGAAGAGCCTGTCGACCTCAGGGGACGGGCTCAGCGACGGCAGCCCGGCGATGGCGGCCTGGAGACCGGCGATCTTCTCGATCAGAGCAGCGACCTCCATCTTCTGGGCATCCATGTTATCGTTGCTTCTTGGTGACCGGAAGAACTCTGGAAGCAGGAGAAAATGTGTGCCGCTGAACGCTAGAGCTGCTCGATGAGTTCTGAAATGGATGCATGGTCGTATATGTATATATAGCAGTGGCGAGACTTGTTGTGCTGTGCGCGATTTCACGCCGGCCTGCAGTTGAGGAAAAAGACGCTTTTTGATTGTGCACGCTTCACGCATCCATGCCCAGGCGGGTTTCATGCCTCTCGACAGACTTTTATAGGCTGTTGGGTACAAAGGAATCTGTTTGTGCCAATCCTATGGAAAGGTTCATTTGCCTGCGTTTTCACGGGAAAAAAAAACATCCACCGAAAGCTCTTGTTTGGCACAGGCCAGAGGCAGCACAGTGAAAAGCTGCAGCGCCATGCACCCATTGGGGCCATGGATTGATGTGTACTCATTTCATTCGTAAATACTTGTCATTAAGATGAATAAAAAGAGATGTCGATGATAAGTATTTTCGGACAAAGAAAAAGTACATGTTAAGGACCCACATACACAAGGCAGAACTTAAATTGTTAACCTTTTAAAAATCATAGAGAGGGCCATGTGAATTGGTTTCCTTGGTTCCATTCCCTACGTTCAGAACGTCAACTCTGTGCATTTGTAAAACTTTTCTCTTTCCGATGTTATGCATTTCCGTTCCTTTCCATTTCCTTTGTTTTAGTCAAATTCTATATTTTTCTTCCCTTTGTTCCGAATGCAGCCTTACGTGTTTGAAAATGTACTGTATAATCTTAGAGACTCATGTCGCTATGCTGAAGTTGACAATATTATTTATACTAATATATCCATAAAAATTGTGTTCGTCCAGTTTAGGTCCCTCGTGTTGGGATCTCCAAACATGGATAAGGACGGCAAGGTTTAAAATACCGATATTAGATAAGAGCAACTTCAACGGGCCGCCGATCCGAACGGACGGCGTATTTGTCCATTTCTTATCCGTTTGGGTCGGTCGCCCGCCCGACGTCCGCCCAGTTTTGCATTTGGGTTGGCAGTACGCTCAACGCGCTGACTCATTTCATGCCCGCATTCAACTTTTAAATAAAAAGGGTCCGCGTCCGATCATGCGAGCGGCCATGTCTCGTGCCGGCACCATGCCAGCGCCGGCAATACAATGCCGGTTTCAGAAAATATCACGACAGTTCATGCTGGCGCACTCGCCAGCCGGCCGGCACACATGCCAGCGCACAAAAAAGGTGGGACTTGAGTTCGACCACGCCATCGCGGCTCCCGTGGTCATGCCGGCACACCTGTCGGCATACAAAAAAGATGGCCCTCGCCGCCATAGATCACTCGTCGTCGAACTTGAGCATGTCGGCCTGCATCTTCTCGAACCACGGCCTCTTCCTTGGTGACACGGTGTTAAGATCCATCTTCATGATCTCCACCCCGGTCATCATGCTCGCAAGAGCCACTTCTTTCGCCTTGGTCTTGGCGTTGGCGGTCTCGATCTCTAGCATCTTGGCTAGCTTTTCCGCCTCGAGCTCGAACATCTTGGCTTGCTTCTCGGCGTCAAGATCAAGCCTCCTCCTTTGGATCTCCATGAAAGCATCCATTTGCTCCTCCTTGAAACGCCGACGCTCCTCCCTTGGGTCCTTCTTATTCATCATGCCGTCCACGCTTGCGATCAAGGCGTTGGTGGCCGCATCTCGCTTGTCCTCCTTCTTGGAGTTGGTCTTCCCCCGCGGCCGTGCCGACTTGCCCTCCCCAACATCCTCCATGACTTTCTTCCCCTCACGTGCCTTGAGTGCGTCATATTGTGCCTTGAACTTCTCTTCGTCCTTGATGACCCAATAGCAATGGGAGAGGTTGAAGCACTTGCCATTGTGTTGAACCTTGAATGCCTCCAAAGCTTGAAATGCCTACAAAATGTTTCCATGCAAGCATATGGGCAAGTGATAGCAAATGAAGACGTAAAAGGATGATCTTGATGACACAAAAGAGGACGGCTTGCTTACTATCATACCATGTCTTGCATGTCGATGCCGCTCACGGGGCGGGCCTTGACGCTCTCAAGGGTGGCGCAAAACTTGTTGCACTCTTGTTGGATCACCCTCCACCGCTTGGAAATAGAGACCCACCCACGCATGCTCACAAATTGGTAAGGTGGAAACTTCTTGCGCTCATGAAACTCTCGGTGCACACAAGTCCAAAAGGTCGAATGCTTTTGCTCGGCACCCGTCTTTGGGTCTTGTCCAATGTCTCGCCAACACTCGCAAAGAAGCTTGTCCTCCGCAGCTGTGTATGTGTAACACCCTCGATGCGACTATATCTCCCACGTGTCGAGGCACGACTTAGAGGCATAATCGCATTGAAGGCATATGTCGCAAGTTAGGCAATCTTGACAACATCCCATGTAATATAAATATTAAAGGGGAGATAACATAGTTGGCTTACACTCGCCACATCAATTCAAGTACATAAATAACATTACATCATCCAAACACTCATGGCCCGACTACGGCGCCAAAATAAAAGATAACCCAACATGCGACACGGTCCCGATCACCCCAACCGGGCACCACTATTGATCATCAGGAAAAGACACATAGTATCATTGAGAGTCCTCGTCGAACTCCCACTTGAGCTCAAGCGCGTCATCTGGAGCGGAATCATCAGGCCCTGCATCTGGGGTAATAGTAATCTGTGAGCCACAGAGACTCAGCAATCTCATATCCTCGCGATCAAGACTATTTAAGCTTATAGGTAAGGCAAGGTAGATATAAATGGAGCTGCAGCAAGCGACTAGCATATATGGTGGCTAACCTGTTCGCAAAAGAGAGCGAGAAGAGAAGGCAAAGCGCGGTCGAATAACTAAAGGGCAATCCTGCGGCAAGCATTACTTCAACACCGTGTCCACTTCCCGGAATCCGCCGAGAAGAGGCCATCACGGTAACTCACACAGTTCATTCATTTTAATTAAATTAAGGTTCAAGTTATCTACAACCGGACATTAACAAATTCCCATCTGCCCATAACCGCGGGCGCGGCTTTCGAAAGTTCAAATCCTTGCAGGGGAGTCCCAACTTAGCCCATGACAAACTCTCACGGTCAATGAAGGAATAGACCTCCTCCCGAGATGTTCCGATCAGACTGGGTATCTCGGTTCTTCAAGACACTTCGACAGGTTAAAACAAATCCAGCAACACCGCCCGAATGTGCCGACAAATCCCGATAGGAGCTGCACATATCTCGTTCTCAGGGCACACTCAGATGAACACTACGTACAACTAAAACCAATCCTCGAGTTGCCTCGAGGTGGCGCTGCAAGTGGCTCTATTTGGACCAACACTCAGAGGAGCACTGGCCCGGGGGGGTTTAAATAAGATGACCCTCGGGCTCCAGAAACTCAAGGGAAAAAGAGGCTAGGTGGCAAATGGTAAAACCAAGGTTGGGCATTGCTGGAAAAGCTTTAATCAAGGCGAACTATCAAGGGGTTCCCATTATAACCCAACCACGTAAGAAACGCAAAATCCGGGAACATAACACCGATATGACGGAAACTAGGGCGGCAAGAGTGAAACAAAACACTAGGCGAGAGGCCGAGCCTTCCACCCTTTACCAAGTATATAGATGCATTAAGATAACATGGCAATATAATGATATCCCAACAAGGAAATAAATGTTCCAACAAGGAACGGTCTCCAATCTTCACCTGCAACTAGCAACGCTATAAGAGGGGCTGAGCAAAGCGGTAACATAGCCAAACAACGGTTTGCTAGGACATGGTGGGTTAGAGGTTTGACATGGAAATTTGGGAGGCTTGACAGCAAGTGGTAGGCATCGTAGCATGGCATAGCAAAAGAGTGAGCATCTAGCAAAGCAAAGATAGTAGTGATTTCGAGGGTATGATCATCTTGCCTGCAAAGTTGTTAGAGTTGACTGGATCCTCGAAAGCAAACTCAACGGGCTCCTCGTTAGTGAACTCGTCTCCCGGATCTACCCAAACAAGACAAACAAGCAAATGGAACGCAATCAACCATGTGCAAAGCTCAAACAATATGATGCAAAGATGATATGCTATGCGGGATGCGATGCGGGATGCATATGCAAGATTTGACAAAGAATGCATGAACCTGGCCTCAACTTGGTAATCCAAGTGTGCCACTGGAAAGATGAGATGAAATCGCTTGAAAACGATATAAAGAACGCCGGAATCGGAGTTACAGTTTGGAAATGGCAAGCAATTCAAATATGGCCACGTTCTGCGATTCAAATATGGCTTGATCCATCCATGATGCACCCAAACATGGCATAAAAATACATGGCAGGGATGCATTCATGATGCTTAACAAAAGTCTAGCACTGAGCTACGGCCAATTCATCCATTAACAGGTTCAAACAAGCATGGCAAAAATGCATTTGGCAAACAGATTTCAGACTTCGTGAAATTAACACACGTCTGGAATTTCAGATCAGATAGCACTCTTCGGAGCATGAAAACTATATGCTACAGGACCTGAACATGGTAAAGTAAAGCATCGCATGGAGCTACTCAAAGAGCTTAACAAAAGTCCCTTAGTGACCTTGAGCCAAAAGGGATCAGAAAATACAATTGTAAGCATGTGAACATGGCAAAAACATAATCAGTTCCCAGACTTAGTGAAAACTGGAACATGCTGAAAAAGATATCAAGTAGGCATGTTTACGAGCTCGATGCACTCACTACAGAGCAAGCCATGACAAGCTAAGCTTACACCCATCAAGAATACAGAAAATACAAGCTAGACATGGCAAGAACAATAGCATAGTATGCACGGATCAACTACAACATCATCGGCAAAACCGCTAACAAGTAGACAATATGCCCAGATTCACGAAATAGCAAAAGTAGAGCTCGATTGACTCAAGCTAGGGTGCTCCATAATTGTAAAAAAATACATGGATGGATAGAGCACTACAAGATTAACAAAACATCCTTACTGATCATCCTCAAAAGAGGCACAGATCACTCGGAAACAACATGAACATATGACCATATGAGATAAACAGCTCAAGGACTTAGTGGAAATGCTAAGTGCCTGAAATCAGCATTACCAAGTGCCTCACTTTGCAAGCTTGTGCTAGACACCACACACATCACAAAAATACATAGGTTGCACCTCTGGAAAGATGGCAAAACCTTTAACAAAATATATGTAGAGCTCATGGGCATATCATGCACACATTAATCATGGCAAAAATGACAAATATCTAAATGGAGCAGTAGATCTGACAATTATCTCAAGTAGCACTCTTCTAACAGCATTTCAGGCATCAAGATGAACTCAAATGAAAATGATGCAATGGAATGAAATGATGTACTCTCTGAGGCGAACATTTTGATATGCTATATGCCCAAAACGGAGCTACAGATGCAAAGTTACGGCACGATGAACAGGAGCAAATGAACTAGGGTTTCAGGAGAAGTCAACCGAGATTTCGGATCTCAGATCTGCACGCTTCCCGAGGTCGCCGGAACAGTGCACCGGAGCTTGGCCGGAGAGGGACTTGGAGGGCGCCGGAGGAGGAGGAAGGCGGCCGGGCTTGGCGGACCGGACGGGGCTCTCGCCGGCGTCGACGGGAGCAGCTGTCAGAGTTGAGGAGGTGCGGGGCGGAGCCGAGGCGGCGGGGTCGTCTCCGGCGACGAGGCGGCGGGGCGGCGCCGACGCGGTGGAGGAGGAGGAAGGCGGCCGGCGATGAGGGAGGCCGGGCGGCGCGACGAAGAAGACGACCCGGGCGGCGGCGCACGAAGACCCGGGCCGCGGGGGATCTCAGCGGGCCGCGCGGGCCGGCGTGGCTGCGAGTGGCGGCGCGCCACGTGTCCGTTCAGGTGGCGGACATGTCCGGCGGCGGCGGGCGATTTTTTAGGGTTTAGAGAGAGGGGATCCGAGATTTGGAATGGGGGGGTATATATAGGCATAGAGGGAGCTAGGAGAGTCCAAATGAGGTGCGGTTTTCAGCCACGCGATCGTGATCAAACGATCTAGATGATGGAGAAGATTTTGGTGGGTTTTAGGCCAAATTGGAAAGGTGTTGGGCTGCAACACACACGGGGCCTTTACGGTCCCTCGGTTAACCGTTGGAGTATCAAACGAAGTCCAAATGGTACGAAACTTGACAGGCGGTCTACCGGTAGTAAACCAAGGCCGCTTGACAAGTCTCGGTCCAATCCGGAAATGTTTAATCCCCACACACGAAAGAAAGGTAGAAATGGCCACCGGAGGAGAACGAAGCGCCGGAATGCAAAACTGACAACGGGGAAAAAGCTCGAATGCATGAGATGAACACGTATGCAAATGCAATGCACATGATGACATGATATGAGATGGATGACAACGAGAACAACACACGTAGACAAAAATCCGAACCCGAGAAAATAAAATAACTTAAGGCCGGAAACGGCAAGAGTTGGAATACATATTGGGAAAGTCATATCCGGGGTGTTACAACACTCCACCACTACGAAAGAATCTCGTCCCGAGATCTAGGACTGAAAGAACGCCGGGTACTCAAAACGGAGGTGATCCTCGCGTTCCCAGGTAGCTTCACGGTCAGAATGGTGTGACCACTTGACTTTGAGGAATTTGATTGACTTGTTGCGAGTCTTGCGTTCAGTCTCTTCAAAAATAGCAACTGGGTGCACACAGTAAGAGATATCTTCTTGGAGCTCAATGTCCACGAAGTTGACGGTGCGGTCAGAAGTCTTGAAGCACTTTCGGAGCTGAGAGACATGGAACACATCATAAACATTTGCAATGTTTGAAGGAAGCTAGAGTTGATAGGCGAGATCGCCTCTCTTGCTGACAATCTTGAAAGGTCCCACGTATCTGGGGGCAAGCTTCCCTTTGATACTGAAGCGATGAGTACCTTTCATAGGAGAGAAGTGGAGATAAACATGATCTCCGATCTCGAAAGCCAAACCACGGTGCTTACTATCATAGTAGCTCTTCTGGCGGGATTGGGCTGCTTTGACGTTATCTCGAATGACTTTGCACATTTTCTCTGCCTCTTTGATTAAGTCATTTCCCAAAAGCTGACGTTCACCGGTTTCAGACCAATTGAGAGGGGTACGGCACTTCCTGCCATACAGAATTTTAAATGGGGCCTTGCCCGAACTTGCTTGAAAACTGTTGTTGTAGGAGAATTCAGCATAAGAAAGACAATCCTCCCACTTCATGCCGAAGGAGATCACACAAGCCCTGAGCATATCTTCAAGAATCTGGTTGACACGCTCGACTTGACTGCTAGTTTGAGGATGGAAAGCTGTGCTGAAGCGGATGTTGGTGCCCATGGCCTTCTGAAAAGAATCCCAAAACTTTGAGGTAAAGATGCTGCCACGGTCTGAAGAGATCCCCTGTGGAATACCGTGTAGAGAGACAATTCTTGAGGTATAGAGTTCCGCCAAGTGAGCTGCAGTGATTGACTCTTTGATAGGCAGAAAGTGAGCCACTTTGGTGAGTTTGTCGATGACAACGAATATAGCATCATTGCCACGCTTGGACTTTGGAAACCCAGTCACGAAGTCCATTTCAATGTGGTCAAACTTCCATTCTGGAATGGCAAGAGGTTGGAGGAGACCAGCTGGTCTTTGGTGTTCTGCCTTCACTCTTCTACAGACATCACACTCATTCACGAATTGAGCAATCTCGTGCTTCATTCGAGTCCACCAATAAGCCTGCTTGAGGTCCTGATACATCTTCGTGCTCCCAGGGTGGATGGAGAGGAGAGAATTGTGAGCCTCGTTCATGATCACTTTACGAAGGTCACCTTTGGGCACAACAATACGATCCTCGAAGAAGAGAGTATCCTTGTCATCAAGGCGGTAGCACTTGTACTTGGGTTGACTCTTGGCAATCCCAATCTTCACCTTCTTCACCATAGCATCAAGAAGCTGAGCTTGGCAAATCTGGTCTTCTAAGATAGGAGAGACTTGAAGGTTGGCGAGGAAACCTTGAGGAACAACTTGCAGATTAAGTTTGCGGAAAGCTTCACAAAGCTCGGGTTGATAAGGCTTGAGAATCAGGCTGTTGCAATAAGCTTTCCTTCTCAATGCGTTAGCAATCACATTGGCCTTGCCTAGAGTATACTCGATACTCGGATTATACTCTTGAATCATTTCGACCCATCGAGTTTGCTTGAGGTTGAGATTAGGCTGAGTGAAGATGTACTTGAGACTCTTGTGGTCAGTGAAGATGTCCACTTTTCTTCCCAATAAGAGATGTCTCCAAGTCAAAAGAGCATGCACAACTGCCGCCAACTCGAGATCATGAGTGGGGTAGTTCTTCTCATTGGGCTTCAACTGGCGAGAGGTATAAGCAACAACTTTCTTCTCTTGCATCAACACTGCGCCAAGACCTTGGAAAGAGGCATCACAAAAGACCTCGTACGGCTTGGATTCATCAGGCGGAGTTAGAACTGGAGCAGTGATCAACTTCTCTTTCAAAGTGTTGAAAGCAATGTCACACTCCGGAGACCAAACGTACTTGATGTGCTTCTGGAGAAGATTTGAGAGAGGCTTCGCGATCTTAGAAAAGTTTTCAACGAATCTTCGGCAGTAGCTTGCGAGACCGAGGAAGCTACGGAGTTGCTTCACGTTCTGAGGAGGTTCCCAATTCACAATTACAGACACCTTCTCAGGATTCACCGCGATGCCCTTGGCAGAGATGATATGACCAAGATAAAGAACCTCATCGAGCCAAAATTCGCACTTGGAGAACTTGGCGTAGAAATGGTGTTCTCTGAGCTTGTCGAGTACCAAATGCAAGTGCTTGGCATGATCTTCCTTGTTCTTCGAGAAAACCAGAATGTCGTCGAGATAGACCAAAACGAAGTCATTGGTGTAGGCGTTGAAGATGAAGTTCATCACGAGAGAGAACGTCGGAGGAGCGTTGACAAGGCCAAAATACATGACAGTATATTCATATGAACCATAGCTTGTCCCGAAAGCCGTCTTGGGAATATCTTGCTCACGGATACGAATCTGATGATAACCCATGCGGAGATCAATCTTGAAGAATACTTGAGCACCTTTGAGTTGTTCGAATAGCTCATTGATGTTGGGAAGTGGGTATTTGTTCTTGATGGTCTTCTTGTTCAATGGACGGTAATCAACACAAAATCGGTCCGTTCCATCCTTCTTCTTCACAAAAAGAACACCACAACCCCACGGAGAAGAACTAGGCCGGATGAGACCCATTCTCTCTTGAATATCGAGTTGCTTCTTCAGCTCCTTCAACTCTTCAGGTCCGAGCTTGTAAGGACGCTTGCACACAGGTTCCGTACCGGGCTCAAGATCAATAACGAATTCAACTGGCCGGTGTAGAGGCATTCCTGGAAGCTCTTTTGGAAAGACGTCTTGATATTCGCAAGTGACTGGAATTTGCGAGATAGCATCCAGTTCACCCTTCTCATTGAGAGAAAATAGACGGATGGTTTCATCATGAGCGGCAAAGACAATTACATCCTCAGACGAATGAGTCAATTGAATCTGCCTGGCTACACAGTCAAGATGTGCCTTGTGCTTAGAAAGCCAATCCATTCCAAGAATAAGACCAATATCCGAGTTACCAAGAACCACCGGAGAAGAGAGAAACTTGTAATCGCCCAACGTGATAGAGACATCCGGGACGCAATTGTTAGAAGTCATTTGCTTGCCCGGAGACACAATCTTCAACGGAATAGGAATCCTTTCGGTCACAAAATCATGCTTGGCCACAAATGGTGTTGAAATAAAAGAAAGCGATGCACCAGTGTCAAAAAGAACTTTTGCAGGAACATCGTTAATAGGAAGGTTACCCATAATCACATCTGGCGAGTCCTCTGCCTGAGCTGCATTCAACAAATTAACCTTGGCGTGCTTGGGGTTATGCTTGACCACAGCTGTACTTGCCGATCTCACAGGAGGAGGAGGAGGAAGACGCCTCTGATTGAAGCACTTGTTGGCATAGTGACCCTTCTGTTGGCACTTGTTGCATGTGACCTTTGAAAGCGGACGGTGATACGGAGCACTCGATCTTGGAGCTTGAGACGAAGTCTTGTTCTGAAAGCCAGGGTTGGGTGGGTGGGAAGATCCACTGCCACCTTTGCTCTTCTGCTGATACGGCTGACGGAATGGAGGAGGAGGAATCCAATACTTCTGCTACTTGGCCACTTGAGTAGAGGAAGAAGGAGTAGAATCTCTGACTTGCTTCTTGGAAGCATCACACCTCAGTTGAGCGGCCTCTTGCTTCAATGCCATGTTGTAGAACTTATCGTACCTCAAGGGCTCGAAGAGAACAAGAGCTAGCTGAATTTCTTCTCTGAGACCACCCCTGAACTGGTATATCATGCTCTTCTCATCAGGGATGTCCTGCTTAGCAAAGAGGGTGAGCTTCTGAAACAACTTGTTGTAGTCATAGACAGACAAAGAGCCTTGCTTCAGGTTGCGGAATTCCTCATGCTTGCTTTCAACCACGCTCTAAGGGATATGGTGAGCTCTGAAATCTTGACGGAATTCATCCCAAGTGATCACACGTCCACCTCTGGAATCCTTGTACTGCTGGAACCATTCTGCAGCTTGATCTTTGAGTTCGAAGGAAGCGAACTTGACGAAGTCCTCAGACCTGAAGTTACTGCACTCGAAATGCTTGCACAGATCCACGAGCCAATCGTCAGCATCGGTTGCCTCAACACAATTCCTGAAAGTCTATGGCCCGTTAGCAAGGAACTGGTTGAGTGTAGCAAAGTGATTCTGATTGTTGCCTTGGTTGCCTTGGTTCGCTTGATTGCGCTCTTGAAGAATTTGCATGATCAACTGTGTGTTTGCATTGGTTGCGGCCATCACAGCTTGCCATGCCTCTGGAGGAGGTGGAGGTGGTGGCGGATCTTGATTCTGATTCTGATTGGTGCTCTTAGCGGGAGCCATCCTGAAGAGGTTGACCACCGTTAGCACATAGACAGATAAAATGAAGCTGAATCCAACAGAATGAAAATTGCAACATAAAGTCTTCACATCCGAACAAAATGAACGAATTCATTCCTCTTGAAATGGTCACATATCCATAAATTGAGAAGCCACGTAGAATTTAGGTAGAGAAATAAATCAACAAGGTACGGATCAAGAACGAATACTCGGTAAGAAATCCCAATCTCAAATCAAATATCCGTGGAAGAAGAACTAGAGCTACAAGAATTCCCACCTATGAAACTCCCGAACCTTTCCGGTTATGCAATCAGGTGTTGGGGATACAGGGGAAGCATAATATCTCACCCAAATCTAGCAAATCCTATATCCAGCTGTATCCATCCTTCAACACATAACTAAGAAAAACTTCGGAAACCATCTACCTCAACCTTCGAAAAGCATCCGTTATACAAGTTATGGCGATACTCCCGAACTCCCGCCCCAGTACTGGGTGGCGTCGAGGTTATCTCACCAATGAACTGCATAAAAGAGATTTTCGATGTCGGCGTACTAAACTCAGGTATTCCAGAACTGCAACGATAAAATTATGACGACAACACCTCAGAGCTCAACTCCCCGGGACACTTCCACAAAACCCCTGACAGGAGGCACCAAGACAATGTTCTCGTCATAAAACCATCGGAACGATTCCAAGATACCCGCGTGATCCTAATTTTTTTTTATGAAATTTGAGAAGAGAAGAGTCAAAACTCTACGTCAGGATGCCTTACCAGAGCGATGAGGAGACTGGGAAGTAAAAAGAATTGCTAAACTCTCCGATATATAATTCCTAAATGACTCAAAACATTTTTCTAGACACAACTCGGCCGCTAAAAACGATCAAGCAATGGGGCTCCTAAGGTCGGGGAAGGCTCTGATTACCAACTTGTAACACCCTCGATGCGACTATATCTCCCACGTGTCGAGGCACGACTTAGAGGCATAATCGCATTGAAGGCATATGTCGCAAGTTAGGCAATCTTCACAACATCCCATGTAATATAAATATTAAAGGGAAGATAACATAGTTGGCTTACACTCGCCACGTCAATTCAAGTACATAAATAACATTACATCATCCAAACACTCATGGCCCGAGTATGGCGCCAAAATAAAAGATAACCCAACATGCACCACGGTCCTGATCACCCCAACTGGGCACCACTACTGATCATCAGGAAAAGACACTTGAGCTCAAGCGCGTCACCTGGAGCGGAATCATCAGGCCCTGCATCTGGGGTAATAGTAATCTGTGAGCCACAGAGACTCAGCAATCTCGTACCCTCGCGATCAAGACTATTTAAGCTTATAGGTAAGGCAAGGTAGATATAAGTGGAGCTGCAGCAAGCGACTAGCATATATGGTGGCTAACCTGTTCGCAAAAGAGAGCGAGAAGAGAAGGCAAAGCGCAGTCGAATAACTAAAGGGCAATCCTGCGGCAAGCATTACTCCAATACCGTGTCCACTTCCCGGACTCCGCCGAGAAGAGGCTATCACGATAACTCACACAGTTCATTCATTTTAATTAAATTAAGGTTCAAGTTATCTACAACCGGACATTAAGAAATTCCCATCCGCCCATAACCGCGGGCATGGCTTTCGAAAGTTCAAATCCCTGCAGGGGAGTCCCAACTTAGCCCATGACAAGCTCTCACGGTCAACGAAGGAATAGACCTCCTCCCGAGACGTTCCGATCAGACTCGGTATCTCGGTTCTTCAAGACACTTCGACAGGTTAAAACAAATCCAGCAACACCGCCCGAATGTGCCGACAAATCCCGATAGGAGCTGCACATATCTCGTCCTAAGGGCACACTCAGATGAACACTACGTACAACTAAAACCAACCCTCGAGTTGCCCCGAGGTGGCGCTGCAAGTGGCTCTATTTGGACCAACACTCAGAGGAGCACTGGCGCGGGGGGGTTAAATAAGATGACCCTCGGGCTCCGGAAACCCAAGGTAAAAAGAGGCTAGGTGGCAAATGGTAAATCCAAGGTTGGGCATTGCTGGAAAAGCTTTAATCAAGGCGAACTATCAAGGGGTTCCCATTATAACCCAACCGCGTAAGGAACGCAAAAGCCGGGAACATAACTCCGATATGACGGAAACTAGGGCGGCAAAAGTGGAACAAAACACTAGGCGAGAGGCCGAGCCTTCCACCCTTTACCAAGTATATAGATGCATTAAGATAACATGGCAATATAATGATATCCCAACAAGTAAATAAATGTTCCAACAAGGAACGGTCTCCAATCTTCACCTGCAACTAGCAACGCTATAAGAGGGGCTGAGCAAAGCGGTAACATAGCCAAACAACGATTTGCTAGGACATGGTGGGTTAGAGGTTTGACATGGAAATTTGTGAGGCTTGACAGCAAGTGGTAGGCATCGTAGCATGGCATAGCAAAAGAGCGAGCATCTAGCAAAGCAAAGATAGTAGTGATTTCGACGGTATGATCATCTTGCCTGCAAAGTTGTCAGAGTTGACTGGATCCTCGAAAGAAAACTCAACGGGCTCCTCGTTAGCGAACTCGTCTCCCGGCTCTACCCAAACAAGACAAACAAGCAAACGGAACACAATCAACCACGTGCAAAGCTCAAACAATATGATGCAAAGATGATATGCTATGCGGGATGCGATGTGGGATGCATATGCAAGATTTGACAAGGAATGCATGAACCTGGCCTCAACTTGGGAATGCAAGTGTGCCACTGGAAAGATGAGATGAAATCGCTTGAAAACGATATAAAGAACGCCGGAATCGGAGTTACGGTTTGGAAATGGCAAGCAATTCAAATATGGCCACGTTCTGCGATTTACAACAAGTAGCCATCTAAATGCAACAAGATGAACATGCTAAAGCACCCAAACATGGCATAAAAATACATGGAAGGGATGCATTCATGATGCTTAACAAAAGTCTAGCACTGAGCTACGGCCAATTCATCCATTAACAGGTTCAAACAAGCATGGCAAAAATGCATTTGGCAAACAGATTTCAGACTTAGTGAAATTAACACACGTCTGGAATTTCAGATCAGATAGCACTCTTCGGAGCATGAAAACTATATGCTACAGGACCTGAACATGGCAAAGTAAAGCATCGCATGGAGCTACTCAAAGAGCTTAACAAAAGTCCCTTAGTGACCTTGAGCCAAAAGGGATCAGAAAATACAATTGCAAGTATGTGAACATGGCGAAAACATAATCAGTTTCCAGACTTAGTGAAAACTGGAACATGCTGAAACAGATATCAAGTACGCATATTTACGAGCTCGATGCACTCACTACAGAGCAAGCCATGAGAAGATAAGCATACACCCATCAAGAATACATAAAATACAAGTTAGACATGGCAAGAACAATAGCATAGCATGCACGGATCAACTACTACATCATCGGCAAAATCGCTAACAAGTAGACAATCTGCCCAGATTCACGAAATAGCAAAAATAGAGCTCGATTGACTCAAGCTAGGGTGCTCCATAATTGCAAACAAAGACATGGATGGATAGGGAACTACAAGATTAACAAAACATCCTTACTGATCATCCTCAAAAGAGGCACGGATCACTCGGAAACAACATGAACATATGACTATATGAGATAAACAGTTCAAGGACTTAGTGGAAATGCTAAGTCCCTGAAATCAGCATTACCAAGTGCCTCACTTTGCAAGCTTGTGCTAGACACCACACACATCACAAAAATACATGGGTTGCACCTCTGGAAAGATGGCAAAACCCTTAACAAAACATACGTAGAGCTCATGGGAATATCATGCACACATTAATCATGGAAAAAATGACAAATATCTAAATGGAGCAGTAGATCTGACAATTATCTCAAGTAGCACTCTTCTAACAGCATTTCGGGCATCAAGATGAACTCAAATGAAAATGATGCAATGGAATGAAATGATGTACTCTCTGAGACGAACATGATATGCTATATGCCCAAAACGGAGCTACGGATGGAAAGTTACGGCACGATGAACAGGAGCAAATGAACTAGGGTTTCGGGAGAAAGTCAACTGAGATTTCGGATCTCAGATCTGCTCGCTTCCCGAGGTCGCCAGAACAGTGCACCGGAGCTTCACCGGAGAGGGACTTGGAGGGCGCTGGAGGAGGAGGAAGGCGGCCGGGCTTGGCGGATCGGACGGGGCTCTCGCCGGCGTCGACGGGAGCAGCTGCCGGAGTTGAGGAGGT
>NC_057809.1:161003764-161005489 GCF_018294505.1 Triticum aestivum
GAAGAAGACGACCCGGGCGGCGGCGCGCGAAGACCCGGGCCGCCGGGGCTCTCAGCGGGCCACGCGGGCCGGCGTGGCTGCGGGTGGCGGTGCGCCACGTGTCCGTTCAGGTGGCGGACATGTCCGGCGGCGGCGGGCGATTTTTTAGGGTTTAGAGAGAGGGGATCCGAGATTTGGAATGAGGGTATATATAGGCATAGAGGGAGCTAGGAGAGTCCAAATAAGGTGTGGTTTTCGGCCACGTGATCGTGATCGAACGATCTAGATAATGGAGAAGGTTTTGGTGGGTTTTAGGCCAAATTGGAAGGGTGTTGGGCTGCAACACACACGAGGCCTTTACGGTCCCTCGGTTAACCGTTGGAGTATCAAACGAAGTCCAAATGGTACGAAACTTGACACGCGGTCTACCAGTAGTAAACCAAGGCCGCTTGGCAAGTCTTGGTCCAATCGGGAAATGTTTAATCCCCACACACGAAAGAAAGGTAGAAATGGCCACCGGAGGAGAACGAAGCGGCGGAATGCAAAACGGACAACGGGGAAAAAGCTCGAATGCATGAGATGAACACGTATGCAAATGCAATGCACATGATGACATGATATGAGATGCATGACAACGAGAACAACACACGTAGACAAAACCCGAACCCGAGAAAATAAAATAACTTAAGCCCGGAAACGGCAAGAGTTGGAATACATATTGGGGAAGTCATATCCGGGGTGTTATAGTATGCCTTCGTGCGCTTGCTCTTACGCTTCGGCTTAGGACCGGCGGCTTGGTTGGCGAGCTCATCCTCGAACAAAGGCTCTACTTCGATGTCGCACTCGTCCTCTTCCTCTAGCCCATAGTCGTCCGGGAACTCGTGGTCGAGGGGAAAGCCATCCAGGTCGATGCCGACCTGATCACGCATGAAGGCTGCCTGATCGGGATCATAGCCAGCGGCCGGCGTGAACGCCCCGCGGCCGTCCTAACTTTGTTTCTCGTCGGGATCGTAGCTAGTGCCCGGCGCACCACCATCTAAGATGAGGTTTTGCATATAGTCGTCATCGACGGTGGACGACATTTCCTCGAACAGGTTATGGGCGTCCGGGAGCCCGCCGGCCGGCATCTGCCGCGCGCATTTCCTCGTGCCGACGGACGACGAGCCACCGACCACCGGGGTGGCGTTGAGGTCGATGGGCGCGGGCGCGGGCGTGGAAGGCGCAACGACGCTCACGTCGGGTGAGCACTCCCCGGAGAGGCGGGAGGCCTGCAGGTAGACGTGGAAGTCAGGGACCGGGTTGCAAGCCGACGCGTGGGGTGAGTCGGGCAGCACCATCCGAGGAAACGCCGACGAGCCGGTGCTAGCCCCGGCGGCGACGGTTTGGACGAGGTTGTGCTGGCTAGGGTTTACCCCTAGCATGTAGAGCGCCTCCCTCATTGCCGCCGCGACGCGGGCATTGGTGAATTCCTGATGCACGGCGGCGGCCTGCGCGGCGGCCTCATCCCTCGCGTCCGCGGCGTGCCTCCGGCCTTTCCTCTTGGCCGACTCCCTTGCCCGCTGTTCGGGCGTCAACGCCTTCTCTGGCTTGGTCGTGGCAGCGGTCTTGCGCAGGGCACGGGGCTTGCCTTTCCCGGAAGGGGCGACGGCGCCGGACGAGGCAAGGGAGGCGAGGCCGGCGGCGGCGTCGAGTTCGAGGTCGATAGCGTCCTCCATGGCTGGTTGGGGGACGGGGGCGCGCGCGCGC
>NC_057809.1:161005832-161025278 GCF_018294505.1 Triticum aestivum
CGGCGGGCCCGGGGAGAGGAGTAGGCACGCGCGCGTCCGTCTCGTGTCCACGCCAACGCAAATCCGGCTCAAAATTGGGCCTGGAATGTCTCGGCCGCAGACAAAAAACGGACGTGCGTCCATTTGGGTCGGCGCGTTGGGCCGCCACTTTTATTCGCGCCGACCCAAACGGACGCGGGCGGACGAAATGGGTCGCCCCATTGGAGTTGCTCTAAATTTCTGAACTCACTCAAATATCCGAATTTTTTGAAATGTTGAAAATTCTTTTGGAACCTGGTCTAACAAAATTCACTTAATTTGAAGGGATTTTGACTGAAACTGAATTTGGATCGAAATTAGTTAGAATATAGGCCAAAAAATTGAGGTCATAAATATTTTGAAACCCTCTAAAAGTTTCAGAGATTTTGTTGATTTTTTTATCGGATGGGTCAATTGAGAATACACTACTGCCCATGCTAAGAAAACCTATAGTGACGTGCCCATAGTTACACAAAACATTGGTATACACCAATGGTAACATATGAAAATACTAGGCGCGCGCCAGGTAGGTGATCACTGCTAAGTGATTACCGGGCATGCATGGAGATGGGCACATCATTGGTACGTGCTGCTAGTGCCCCGTTTAAGAAGAGTTCAACTTCTTCGCCGCCATGGCGGCGCATGATACCAAGATAATCCCTATCAACTTAGAAGACCTCTCCAAGGTGATGCCCCACCCCCCTCGCGCACACTCCGGAACAAGTTGAGGAGCGCGTTTGACAATTTCCGCCCTGAGAATTGATGCGCCAGCACCTTCATGTTCACTTGAAGAGCTAGAGTAGTAGGTAGTTTCTAAGTTGGTCTTGGATTTTGAGTTGGATACCCCCTCACCAATGTTTGTTCTTCTCTTGGAGTATCTCTTGGAATACTTCCCTTTCTTCTCTATATCTTTATGTCTCTGATGCCTTCGTTCCTTTCTGTCATCCTTATCTATTTTTTTTCCTTTTCAATGAGATTGATTTCTTCTTTGGAAGGTTTCGAACAAACCGAGGCTAAATGTCAGGCTTTCCACAATTGTAGCAATTCCTCTCATGATTGCTACATCTTCAGTCATTACTTCCTCACTATAAACCTTCACTTTTCCACTTGAGGAGTAGGGAGTGTCACTAGTGGCCTTGGACGCACTATTATTGGATGATTGACAGTTCAGTTCATGTTTATTCTTAAGATTTGTCTCTTAACCTACATCCTTCCAATCACTCTGGTAGGCATGAGATTTTTATAATTTGGCATCATTCTGATAAGAGTGCACATGGTGTCATACTTGCCATCCAAGGCCCTTATAAGATCTTCATGACAAACTTGTTCGTCATCTCTTCATTACCCAAACCGGCAATCTCATTTGTGGCGAGTGCAAGCCTAGAGTAAATGCCCTTGCCATCCATCGTCTTGAACTTGTCAAGTTGACCTTGAAGAATGTGAAGCTTGGATTCCTTCATGGATGTGGTGCCTCTTCGTGCATTTTGATGAAAGTATCCCAAACTTCCTTGCAACTACAAGACGAATAATCTTGTTGAAGTCTTCGGGGAACAAGAGTTGAATAAGATGTCACATGCTTGAGCATCATGTTGTCGCATCTCCAATTCATCGGGAGTGGCTCCGTGATCCAGAATTTGTCCCCTTGAAAGAATTCAGCTTGTAAGCCAGCACGGATTGTTGCCCCAGTGGGAACCAGGGTACCACGGGCCATCTGCCTACAGCCCAGGAAGCGACCCCTTGCCCAAACACAAGAGGCGGTCTAGACGTGGGTGCCGTGAAGCAAGACACCTCATGAGGACCTTGCCTCGCGAGGACCCCCACCATGAGGCAGGACTCCACAAGAGGCAACATCAAACGGCAAGCAGCCTCACGAGTCCCCCCGCGTGAGGCGACCCCTCACGAGGCCCATTGTGCGCGAAACCACGCGGCGCCAGTCGCGTGGCCATGTGCCAATCACGTGGGTGACATGCCCACGCCAGGTGACGCCATCGAAGACCGTGATAGCAGGCGCGGCCTCCGTACACATTCGAGGAGGCGTTCGAGCTATTCTGCGATGACAAATGTGTCAACGACCCGTAGTGGCACCACGTGGTGGGTGTCAGGACCCCGACTCAATGCCACATAGATCTAGCATGTAACACTTCATATCACTTTGCGGCCTCACGCACGGTATTCCCACGGGTGTCGCCTTACCTTTACCTGGGACCGTTTGCGCCTTTTGGCACACGTATATGACAGTGTCGCTAGCATCCATATGATAAGGAGCCCGGGCTGACATGGCTAGTCGTAAACCCAAAGTGGCACAAACTTACAGGGACAGGCATCCATGACCCAGCATCGAACATGTCGGTCATCAGCGAGTGAATCCAGGCTGTAGCACTGGGCTAGCAGGACTCTGGTATTCATCGCGTGACATTTCCCCGAAGGGACAGACACAGGAACGAAGAAGGACACATGTCGGCCAGCCTAAGTGTTCCGGAGCAGTAGCAAGCTACCATGGCTCGGTGGAAACACTAGGAGACATTTCCCGGTAAGAGAGGCTACTGAAGATAAACGACTAGATAGTCAGATCCCACACATACCAAGCATTTCAATAACATACACACAATATGCTCGATATGTGCAAACACAACATGGCATCACAACATGACTCTATGACTCAAGTAATTTAATCAATAGGCTCCGAGGAGCGAGATATTACAAACATGGGTCTCATGACCCAACAATCAGAGCATACAAGTCAAAGCACAAGCGGAAGCTATCATGTCTGAGTACAGACATCTATAAATGAAAAAGGCTGAGAAGCCTGACTATCTACCAGATCCTGCCGAGGGCACAAGATCGTAGCTGAGGTAACAAGCTAAACGTCGAAGTCCACCCGGAACTACTAGCGAGACCGAAGTCTCTCTGCAAAAACATAAATAGGCAAACGTGAGTACAAATGTACCCAGCAAGACTTACATCAGAACTAACTACATATGCTTCATTATCAACAAAGGGGATGGTGGGGTTTAACTGCAGCAAGCCAGCTTTGACTCGGTGGCTATCCTGAACTACGACTGCAAGTAACTCTTTTGAGGTGGCGCACACGAGTCCACATATTCCCCATATCAATACACCACTATGGAATCGCTCCCGTCTCCCTACGAGAACGCCATCCATAGCACTCACGCTTATCTTGCGTATTTTAGAGTATCCACTTTCACTTGTCTATGAACTGATATAAGCAACCCAGAAGTCCTTTTCCGCGGACACGGCTATTCGAATAGATGATGATAACCCTGCAGGGGTGTACTTCTTCATACATGTTTCCACCACTTAGCGTCTGCACACGACATGTGCTCGGCAGACTTCAAGCGAAAGCCGACATGGGTGTAGACCACGACCTACCTAAACACTCAAGTCTCTAGTCCAGGTTTATCGCCTATTCGGGTTCCATCCATGAGGAGATCCGGCCGGAGTTTCGCTCACAGCCCCAAACGATGTGAACAGGGTTCCCGAGACACCAAACGGGCGCCCGGTACACCGTGCCACGTGCCTACCGCATCACAGCCCACCCCTACGGTCAGCGCTGCGCACGGCCTCCAGCATACTACAAACACCAGAAACTACTTGCAACTCCTGGACAGAGGACAAGGGTGATTAAGAAGCCGAGAGGGTCCATTGGTTTCAGGCCCAATGCGTGGTAGTAGCTGAATCATGGATCACAAACACAGAACTCAGTTCCTGAGGACGGCTGCAATGAGACAACCCACCATGTACTCCTACATGGCCTCTCACCGCTACCTTTACCAAATCGTATTCACACACTTAGCTCACACACAGTAGGACATGTTCACACACCTCTGATTCATCCCGGATGAATCAGACCTGACTCGACTCTAAGCAGTAGCAGGCATGACAAACAAGCATGAATGAGTAGGCACAACAGGGCTCAAGCAACTCCTACTCATGCTAGTGGGTTTCATCTATTTACTGTGGCAATGACAGGTCATGCAAAGGATAAAGGGGTTCAGCTACCGCAGCAAGTAACAGATGAATCGGTGTTGTCCTAATGCATTAAAAGAGAGCAGGAGCGAGAGAGTAGGATTGTATCGGAATGAACAAGGGGGTTTTGCTTGCCTGGCACTTCTGAAGATAACATTGAGTCTTCATCAGTGTCAACGATCACATCATCGGTACACGTCTATCGAGAGGGGACAAATACCGGCAAATACAGAAAAGACACGATCAATGCAATGCACAATATGATGCATGCTATGACATGGCAATATGAATGTGTTTTGGGCTAATGCACCTAAAACCAGATTAAATGAAGTTGGTTTGAATACAAGATTCAAATTCAAACTCCGTATGTGGTTATTTAAATGTCATTCACTTCATTTGCCCTAAACAGTAGTGATAAGTTGTTCTAACATGCATGAAAATGGTACAGATGGATTCCTTGAATTTTTCTGATAATTTTTCATATATAATTTATTTAATTTGGAGTTACGGTTAATTTTCTATGATTTATTGAAGTTTTAGGCATTTTCTGGAATTTCAGAGTTAAATTAAATCCAGAAATGATTATGGCATCAGCACCACGTCACAGTGACGTCAGCAGGGTCAACCGGGCCGGTCAGGGTCAAACCTGACGTGTGGGGTCCACACGTCAGTGGCACAGGGGCTAATCCCGCGTTGACTCGGGCTTTGACCCGCTACGGGGCCCGCTGTCAGTGTCTGTGGGGGTGTTTAGCATGGTCATTAGCGACTAAGTAAGTGCGCCACGTCGGCGTCACCGGAGACCAGCCGGCGGCGACCACAGGACACGGCGGGGCACGCCGGACTTGCGCTAGGGGCATCGGATCGATGCGCCAAGGGCACCAGGAGGTAGCCCGCGCCCGTGCGCATCTAGGGGGACCAACGGAAGGTGCGGGGGTGGCCGGAATCAGCAACGGCGGCGAGCGAGGCGGCGGCCGGAGCTCGGGCGAGGTCGGGGTTGGCGTTCGGGGGCACAGGAGGGGAAGCTAGTGGCGGCTACGGGCTCCTGGAGACGTGTTGAGTGCGGTGGTGTGCTCGGCTTCGAGCTGCAACGGCTCCAGCCACGGTGGTGACGAGGCACGGCGGCGGCGAGCTCTCGGGTCCGGCGGAAGCAATGGCTAGAGCGGCCCAACGGCATGGGAAGAAGAGGGGAACGGTTCAGTGGCTCACCGCGAGTCCAACGAGCGCGAGGGCGAGGCCGGGGACGCTCTGTGGCCGGCGAATCAAGCGACGACGGCCGTCGGTGCAGAGGAAGAAGATGGCGTCGGTGACGGCGCTCCAGGGCGTCCGGCGTCTTGTGGCTCCGTGGTAGGGACGGGAACGTCACGACGGAGCTCGGGGGCGCGTCGGAGAGGCGAGGGAAAGGCGGTGGCCGCGGTGGTTCTCGTTGGCGGCGACGGCTGCGTTCGGGTTCGGGCGAGAGAGAAAGAGCAGAGGAGCGGGGCCTCGAGGAAGAGTGAGAGGGGTCCGAGGGGGTGGCGTGGCGTCTCCGGGCGTCGAGGAGGGAGGCAACCAGGCAGGAGGTGGCCAGGGGGGAAGCAGGAGGTGGCCGAGGCCTCTCGGGCGCGCGCCACGCCTCTGTTCGTCCTCCTGGCAGAGGAGGAAGAAGACAAGGGGGAGGAGGTGGGCTGGGCCGGCCAGATGGGCTGGCCAGCTGGGCCAGTTCTGGTGGACTGCACGGGTGAGGCCAGGTAAGCTGGGCTTCTCTCTCTCTCTCTCTCTCTTTTTTTACTGTTTTCTTTTTTTTTCTGTTTTATTTAATTGGCACTGAATTTTAATTCAAACAGAATTTGAAAACAGTGCCTAAACTTCCCTGGATATTTTTTAAGTCACCTAATGGACTTCTCCACACATAATAAAAATATCTCAGGTCATTTGAAAATATATTCATTATATATTATGAATATAACTCCAAATTCAAATAAAATATTGATTTAAAATCAGAGCCCAATAATTCCTTAGAAATGTCCCAAAATTTTGGTTTGATATATAACTCTTGCCAAAATTGTCAGAGCTATTTCTAGGGCATTTTGGATTTACTGATTGCAATTTTAGGGTTTCTTGCCCCTCTTTTATTTAAGTTTTGAGGCTTCTGAATTCCTCAGTTCAAATTTTATTTGAAATAAAACATGATGCTCACAAGAGGTCTAGCCTAGTGCATTACCAGAAGCTAGGGATGTGACAACTCACCCCCACTAAACAAGAATCTCGTCTCGAGATTCAAGCGTAGGGTAAGGTGAAGGGTAACGCGGACTAGTATAATCTTCACGATCCAGGGTGCACTTCATAGAAACGTTGATTCGAACACCATCTTTGTCTTGTCGTCTTGCTCTGAGAACTCCAGCTAATCATGAAAAGAAGAGGAAAGGAAAACTCTAGAAGGATCGGTCTTCTCGAAGGTCGAACAACTCAGGATTAACTCACGGAATGAGACATAGAACCATCTCTCGGTTGAGACACGAGATACACATCAAGAGGGGGGGGGGAAGAAACGGATGACGAAGGTTCACTAGGTAGACAACAATTCCACACCTAAGAAGGTGGTAAACGATTGTCAACGTAGCGAGGAGTTGAGTTGCCATGATACCACGACGAAACATCCTGGAGGAGGGTGATTCGTAGATTATTATCTTAAGTGGCAAAAAGAATTACTTTTGATTCAGAGATCATTGGAACTCTTTATACCAGCCTAAGGTAATCACAAGCGATCATTTGGAGGGGGTCGGTAGAATGGCATACTCGGACTTGGATGATGCGGATTACCTTGTTGAAGACAACGTAATGGATGAATTTGCTTATCACCGGAGATGGAAGAGACCCGTGGTAGAATGGCACATTGGCGGTGCAAGCTGGGAACAAAATGCAAATGCTGGGAATGATTCTGGTAACTGGGGAAGAACCCAACAATAAAGAGTGAATTCACTGTTGGAGTGGTTATAGCATAACCGAAGAATCTGGGGCAATCCCAGCTAGTGCCGATGATAAGACGTAGCGCTTGTGCGTGCTCTCAAGAACTTAAGCATTTCCACATTCATCAAGGTTTTACCAACATCCGTGTCAAGGGTCCGGTAGCACAACTTACTACCATGATGAATGGTGATGGAGGATGCAGATGCAAAGGAAGATAACACTTTCTCAGTTTTCACCTTAGCGAGGCCAAGGAAACAAAATCTGGATGATCGACCGAGAGACATTTAGCACTCCGCTTCTAATGTTCTCCTTGACGTGCTAGTGTATCCCATTCATAGATATGGTTTGATAACTAGAACATCAAGTAAAAGGTCGGACATCGGGAACACAATAATCATAAGGCACAACTAGGAAGTAAATCCTACGAAGTCCTTATGGGAAGGTGGCCAACTACTTCAATCAAGATACCACAATAATAGGTCCTTCGGCTGGGTGGTGCTGGCCACGACATCCACTTTACCGGTTATCGAGGGACCAATATTATAGTTCTTGGGAAATGTTCCAAACCATCATATCTGCCTGAGATTCAGATCTGGTTGGTGTCAGGATATTCCAGACTCATCGAGTCTAGGAAGAAAATGAAAGTTTGCAACACAAATCGACGAGATGACGTTGCGGGATTCTCGGGAGATGAACTACGATAGCAAGCTCCAAAACATGAGCTGGTTCTGCTACAAACATGTGAACATGTTGTCCAAGACAAGCATGATCACAAGGTAGTCTTATAATAAAACACTACCGAGTTCAGGAGGGGGAACCATCATTAATGACATCGAAGTCTCCACGCGTGGAAGTCCAAAGAGTTCACCTTGGACAGACTCCTTTATCTTTGAACAACTCAATCAGTGGCTTGGTGTGCTAGGATATACATATAGAATGGAGGTTGCAAATCTCCAGACCACAGAATACTTCGCACGTATGCATGACTGACTTCGGATGATTCCAGAGGAAGCAAAACTAACTTTCTCAAATTCACGGCGGCATCTTTCACCAAATGCACGTGTATAAAAGGAAGTCACTCCTTTCATCAACAAATACTTCATGAGCTAGCATGAAGAAAATGCTTTCAAAAGTTTCCAACACTAGCTTAATGTCCAACAAAATTATGGAGGAGATAAGGATGTTGTCAATGGGCTCAACAACAATTCATCTGGGTTTCCTTTTAAAAGGAATTCCATAGTTAAGTGAACAAGTGATAGCATTGGTCAGGCCAAAGATGTAATGGTGTATGCTCGAGGGATCAACCACGAACAAGACAACATTACGAGCATCATTGGTATTGATTTGATTTGACGATAGCCCACACTCAAATCAAAGGATTGATAAGGCAATAGGTCTAGCAACTGATCACAAGGACCAACCGATGAAGATATCATCTTTCTTCAACACACACTACACAAGAATATCCCTTTGGAACGAACTAAGTCAGGCAAGCTTTTACCTTCCAACTCTCCAAGTTGTTGTCTAGCTTAACCAACTAGCTCAGGGATATCCATCACAGATTCTTGGAGAAAGGGTGGTTTACAATAAACCAACTTGATCACGAGCTCAACATAGCGGTCAGGTGACAACCTGGTAGTACTTCCGAGAAGATCTTCGGAAAATCATGAACCACCGATATGTTACTAAGCTCGAGAACAATCTTGCTTTTCGGGGCAAGATGATATGATCAAGTGAGCGAGGGCTTGACAAGATCCTAATTCATCAATCGAAGGGTGCACCGAAATAAGGACTAGGTAGCACGATCAGTCTTAGAAGGATGATTCAAAAACCAACATACTAAGAATGAAACTATTATCCTTTAACTACCAAGCAATGAGGTTGCTGGGAGTATTGATCTCACACATCACAACTCATTTGTCGGTATTCCGGTTGCATCAACACGAGGGCCGAGGAATGACTAATGATGGTGAGAAGTATCACTGTACCAAGAGTTCATAGGATGGTGTGCAATTCCTATAACAATCTCGATATAGAATAAGGTAATACTCCAAGGTAGAACAGAACCAAAAGCTGGATTAGGAATTAGATCTGCGGAGCACAACTTCTTTGACCCAATCCTGGATATGGAAGAGGTACTGGAGTTTGTTTCTCCAAGTCATTCAGGACAGAATGGCTTGACGGACCACAAGAGTAATAGGCATCGATAAACGAACGCACGCATACTCTTGACTATCAATTGATAGACGAGGGTCAGAATGCAACTACGGAGAACAACTCAAAGGAACATATAATTTTCTGAGTTGTGGATGCATAGATTAGTATGTCGAACCAAGTTCAACATATTTCTTCCGGATAACCCATGCAGAAAGGTAGAACTGGCAGAGTCACGATTTATGAATGGAGAACTCCTCAAGAGTACTCTAATTGTGATCTTTTGATCCAATAAACATCTGCCATAAGCGGTTCATAGTATTTGGAAGAAGGAAATACCACGGACCTCGAGGACTATCGCAAAGTTACTAATATCCTGAAGGAACTAGCAAACACTATCAACATGAAGTAAGTAGAGTGAATCTCGGGTTCAAAGCCCAAGGAATAGAATACCTACTACTAAGTGGCATCACGGGATGCTTTCGAGAATAAAAGCCAGAATCATCACACTGGGGATCACAAAACATTGCTAGATTACTAGGTGACTCCCTAAACACCTAGGGGCATAATAGTATCTCCAACATATATGTCAAGGTAACGGAGTACCTCAACTCACTGATTAGTGTGGTTAATCTGGCCCATGGGAACATTGAAACAGGAAGAAAGGATTTGCAATTGCATCAGACTACTTAGAAACCTGGGATGACTCGGACAGCATAACGGCTGTAAATGCTCAGAAAAGATTTGAGACATTCACAAAAATGGTGGCATAACCACTCAGAAGCACAATATCAAGGTCTCGAGATCAATAATTAACATACAGAAGTAGTAGGAACTGAAACGAGGCTTAAGTCCAACAATATTATAAGTCTACGGATTAGTAACACGTGATCCTGATGGAAAGAAGAGATAGCCTAGTTCTTTATCCCCGCAGGAAAGATAAGATGACTCAGATCAGAAGGCATAAGGTATAAGGAGTAAAAAGAGCCTTACGTTCCATCCCACAATCAATTCCCTTATATAACTAAAGAATTTCTAGACTCAACTTCGACCAGTTTGGCTTGGTAATCCTACAGGCAGTCAAGCTCTGATACCAACGCTGTCAGGACCCCGACTCGATGCCACATAGATCTAGCATGTAACACTTCATATCACTTTGCGGCCTCACGCACGGTATTCCCACGGGTGTCGCCTTACCTTTACCCGGGACCGTTTGCGCCTTTTGGCACACGTATATGACAGTGTCGCTAGCATCCATATGATAAGGAGCCCGGGCTGACATGGCTAGTCGTAAACCCAAAGTGGCACAAACTTACAGGGACAGGCATCCATGACCCAGCATCGAACGTGTCGGTCATCAGCGAGTGAATCCAGGCTGTAGCACTGGGCTAGCAGGACTCTGGTATTCATCGCGTGACATTTCCCCGAAGGGACAGACACAGGAACGAAGAAGGACACATGCCGGCCAGCCTAAGTGTTCCGGAGCAGTAGCAAGCTACCATGGCTCGGTGGAAACACTAGGAGACATTTCCCGGTAAGAGAGGCTACTGAAGATAAATGACTAGATAGTCAGATCCCACACATACCAAGCATTTCAATAACATACACACAATATGCTCGATATGTGCAAACACAACATGGCATCACAACATGACTCTATGACTCAAGTAATTTAATCAATAGGCTCCGAGGAGCGAGATATTACAAACATGGGTCTCATGACCCAACAATCAGAGCATACAAGTCAAAGCACAAGCGGAAGCTATCATGTCTAAGTACAGACATCTATAAATGAAAAAGGCTGAGAAGCCTGACTATCTACCAGATCCTGCCGAGGGCACAAGATCGTAGCTGAGGTAACAAGCTAAACGTCGAAGTCCACGCGGAACTACTAGCGAGACCGAAGTCTCTCTGCAAAAACATAAATAGGCAAACGTGAGTACAAATGTACCCAGCAAGACTTACATCAGAACTAACTACATATGCTTCATTATCAACAAAGGGGATGGTGGGGTTTAACTGCAGCAAGCCAGCTTTGACTCGGTGGCTATCCTGAACTACGACTGCAAGTAACTCTTTTGAGGTGGCGCACACGAGTCCACATATTCCCCATATCAATACACCACTATGGAATCGCTCCCGTCTCCCTACGAGAACGCCATCCATAGCACTCACGCTTATCTTGCGTATTTTAGAGTATCCACTTTCACTTGTCTATGAACTGATATAAGCAACCCAGAAGTCCTTTTCCGCGGACACGGCTATCCGAATAGATGATGATAACCCTGCAGGGGTGTACTTCTTCATACATGTTTCCACCACTTAGCGTCTGCACACGACATGTGCTCGGCAGACTTCAAGCGAAAGCCGACGTGGGTGTAGACCACGACCTACCTAAACACTCAAGTCTCTAGTCCAGGTTTATCGCCTATTCGGGTTCCATCCATGAGGAGATCCGGCCGTAGTTTCGCTCACAGCCCCAAACGATGTGAACAGGGTTCCGTGACACCAAACGGGCGCCCGGTTTACCCGGCCACGTGCCTACCGCATCACAGCCCACCCCTACGGTCAGCGCTGTCCACGGCCTCCAGCATACTACAAACACCAGAAACTACTTGCAACTCCTGGACAGAGGACAAGGGTGAATAAGAAGTCGAGCGGGGTCATATTTCAGGGCCCAATGTATGGTAGTAGCTGAATCATGGATCACAAACACAGAACTCAGTTCCTGAGGACGGCTACAATGAGACAACCCACCATGTACTCCTACATGGCCTCTCACCGCTACCTTTACCAAATCGTGTTCACACACTTAGCTCACACACAGTAGGACATGTTCACACGCCTCTGATTCATCCCCGATGAATCAGACCTGACTCAACTCTAAGCAGTAGCAGGCATGACAAACAAGCATGAATGAGTAGGCACAACAGGGCTCAAAACAACTCCTACTCATGCTAGTGGGTTTCATCTATTTACTGTGGCAATGACAGGTCATGCAAAGGATAAAGGGGTTCAACTACCGCAGCATGTAACAGTTGAATCGGTGTTGTCCTAATGCAGTAAAAGAGAGCAGGAGCGAGAGGGTAGGATTGTATCGGAATGAACAAGGGGGTTTTGCTTGCCTGGCACTTCTGAAGATAACATTGAGTCTTCATCAGTGTCAACGATCACATCATCGGTACACGTCTATCGAGAGGGGACAAATACCGGCAAATATAGAAAAAACACGATCAATGCAATGCACAATATGATGCATGCTATGACATGGCAATATGAATGTGTTTTGGGCTAATGCACCTAAAACCAGATTAAATGAAGTTGGTTTGAATACAAGATTCAAATTCAAACTCCGTATGTGGTTATTTAAATGTCATTCACTTCATTTGCCCTAAACAGTAGTGATAAGTTGTTCTAACATGCATGAAAATGGTACAGATGGATTCCTTGAATTTTTCTGATAATTTTTCATATATAATTTATTTAATTTGGAGTTACGGTTAATTTTCTATGATTTATTGAAGTTTTAGGCATTTTCTGGAATTTCAGAGTTAAATTAAATCCAGAAATGATTATGGCGTCAGCACCACGTCACAGTGACGTCAGCAGGGTCAACCGGGCCGGTCAGGGTCAAACCTGACGTGTGGGGTCCACACGTCAGTGGCACAGGGGCTAATCCCGCGTTGACTCGGGCTTTGACCCGCTACGGGGCCCGCTGTCAGTGTCTGTGGGGGTGTTTAGCATGGTCATTAGCGACTAAGTAAGTGCGCCACGTCGGCATCACCGGAGACCAGCCGGCAGCGACCACAGGACACGGCGGGGCACGCCGGACTTGCGCTAGGGGCATCGGATCGATGCGCCAAGGGCACCAGGAGGTAGCCCGCGCCCGTGCGCATCTAGGGGGACCAACGGAAGGTGCGGGGGTGGCCGGAATCAGCAACGGCGGCGAGCGAGGCGGCGGCCGGAGCTCGGGCGAGGTCGGGGTTGGCGTTCGGGGGCACGGGAGGGGAAGCTAGTGGCGGCTACGGGCTCCTGGAGACGTGTTGAGTGCGGTGGTGTGCTCGGCTTCGAGCTGCAACGGCTCCAGCCACGGTGGTGACGAGGCACGGCGGCGGCGAGCTCTCGGGTCCGGCGGAAGCAATGGCTAGAGCGGCCCAACGGCATGGGAAGAAGAGGGGAACGGTTCAGTGGCTCACCGCGAGTCCAACGAGCGCGAGGGCGAGGCCGGGGACGCTCTGTGGCCGGCGAATCAAGCGACGACGGCCGTCGGTGCAGAGGAAGAAGATGGCGTCGGTGACGGTGCTCCAGGGCGTCCGGCGTCTTGTGGCTCCGTGGTAGGGACGGGAACGTCACGGCGGAGCTCGGGGGCGCGTCGGAGAGGCGAGGGAAAGGCGGTGGCCGCGGTGGTTCTCGTCGGCGGCGACGGCTGCGTTCGGGTTCGGGCGAGAGAGAAAGAGCAGAGGAGCGGGGCCTCGAGGAAGAGTGAGAGGGGTCCGAGGGGGTGGCGTGGCGTCTCCGGGCGTCGAGGAGGGAGGCAACCAGGCAGGAGGTGGCCAGGGGGGAAGCAGGAGGTGGTCGAGGCCTCTCGGGCGCGCGCCACGCCTCTGTTCGTCCTCCTGGCAGAGGAGGAAGAAGACAAGGGGGAGGAGGTGGGCTGGGCCGGCCAGATGGGCTGGCCAGCTGGGCCAGTTCTGGTGGACTGCACGGGTGAGGCCAGGTAAGCTGGGCTTCTCTCTCTCTCTCTCTCTCTTTTTTTACTGTTTTCTATTTTTGTTCTGTTTTATTTAATTGGCACTGAATTTTAATTCAAACAGAATTTGAAAACAGTGCCTAAGCTTCCCTGGATATTTTTTAAGTCACCTAATGGACTTCTCCACACATAATAAAAATATCTCAGGTCATTTGAAAATATATTCATTATATATTATGAATATAACTCCAAATTCAAATAAAATATTGATTTAAAATCAGAGCCCAATAATTCCTTAGAAATGTCCCAAAATTTTGGTTTGATATATAACTCTTGCCAAAATTGTCAGAGCTATTTCTAGGGCATTTTGGATTTACTGATTGCAATTTTAGGGTTTCTTGCCCCTCTTTTATTTAAGTTTTGAGGCTTCTGAATTCCTCAGTTCAAATTTTATTTGAAATAAAACATGATGCTCACAAGAGGTCTAGCCTAGTGCATTACCAGAAGCTAGGGATGTGACAGTGGGCTACTGGGAGGAGAGTAGGAGGCAGCCGGAGAAGGTTCTCTTCCTCCGGTACGAGGAGATGCTTCGGGACCCCGCGAGAAACCTAAAGAAGCTGGTAGAGTTCATGGGTGCGCCTTCTCCCGCGAGGAGGAGGCTGACAGAGTGGTGCAGGCCATCATGGAGCTGTGCAGCTTCGAGAACCTGAAGAACATGGTCGTGGACAAGAGTGGCAGCCATGGTCCGCTCGGGCACCAGTCCTTCTTTAGGAAGGATGTGGTCGGGGACTGGAGCAACCACATCACGACGGCGATCGTGGAGCGGCTGGACAATATCGTCGAGGATAGACAAATCAGTGTCGGCGGCGATGGCATCAATCGACAAACTCAAGCGCCTGCCAAATATCCAAATTAAAGAAAAATATTGTAATATTTTTCACTAGTTCAGTAGTGATATCATGAATAGCCACAGGTGCAACCTACTACAGTGCTACATCACAGATGCTAATCTCGTTTGAAATCTTGAGGGTGGACGCAGTCGGGATTAGCGAGGATCGACGCGGTGGTGATCGGCGGGGCGGGGCAGTGCATCTCCTCTTAGCTTCTCCCAGGTCCATGTAAGCGATCTTCTTGCCGGCAGCATTGGCCGTCACGAGCGGGATGAGCGCGGATTGGTGTGGCAGAGCGTTTCTTTCCAACTGCTTCCTTCGTATTGTTGGCCAGATTGATGATGACCGCCATTTGAGATGGAGGAGATCAGCGCGGTTCGGCATGCTGACGGAGGGGCGGTGGACTTCTCAGTTAGATTTTCACTTTTATTTAAAAAAACATAATGTTTTTGGCAACCAAACGCAAGTCAATTTTAAGTCAGATTTTCACTTTTATTGAAAACCCCTGATACTTGGGTTAATCAACCCACAGTACATATCAAATGTTTTAAAAAATTATCCATATATGTTAAACTCTAACTTCAAATTTAACATGTTATATATAAAATTTGATTAAAAATATTATTTATGGACTATGGTGCAACCCTAATCAATAGCACATAGTCAGTCTTCTTTTCATACCGGTGCCCATCCGGCTTAAAAATGAACACCCCAACAAAATCAGGGTTGGCAACGAAAGAAACTATCTATTTCCACGAATGTACGGCTTGCTGAAATCTCACCGAAAAAAACAAATTTATTGTTTTATACCGAGAGAGACGTCTTAGGGCTAACTACATTCAAACACGTTGTAATTGTATGAGTTGCATGCAGGGGTCTGAAGCACATCCAATGCCAAATCGTGCCACATTAGTAACCGAATGATTGTATGGAAACCAAATATCTCTATACAAAGCACTAAATCCTCTATAACACTATGCTTCTTAATTTTAAAGAGCCCACATTCAATTGAGGTTTCCAAATAGAATTGGATCACTCGATTCGGACCTGATCAACAATTTTTCAAAGCTCTCTCATTCAATTTTTTTAATTGAGATATTTAATTTAGAATTGGGTCATCCGATTTTGACCTGGTCAACAATTTTTCAAATCTCTTTCATTCAATTCTTTTAATTGACATATTTAATTTAGAATTGGGTCACGCGATTTTGACTTGGTCAACACTTTCTCAAGGAGCTCCCCCATTCAATTATTTTAATTCATTAGTTCTCTAGTTTTAGAACTCTTTCATTCAATTGAAGTATTCACTTTTGGATTTGGTTTACGATTTTGACCGGGCCAATGATTTTTCAAATCAATCAGCAGTGTGACGCCCCCGATTCAGTCGTACACTAATCATGCACGCAAATGTGTACGATCAAGATCAGGGACTCACGGGAAGATATCACAACACAACTCTAAAACATAAATAAGTCATTCAAGCATCATAATACAAGCCAGGGGCCTCGAGGGCTCGAATACAAGTGCTCGATCATAGACGAGTCAGCGGAAGCAACAATATCTAAGTACAGACATAAGTTAAACAAGTTGCCATAAGATGGCTAGCACAAACTGGGATACAGATCGAAAGAGGCGCAGGCCTCCTGCCTGGGATCCTCCTAACTACTCCTGGTCGTCGTCAGCGGGCTGCACGTAGTAGTAGGCACCTCCGGTGTAGTAGGGGTCGTCGTCGACGGTGGCGTCTGGCTCCAGGGCTCCAGCATCTGGTTGCGACAACCAGGTAGAAGGGAAAGGGGAAAAGGGGGAGAAAAGCAACCGTGAGTACTCATCCAAAGTACTCGCAAGCAAGGAGCTACACTACATATGCATGGGTATATGTGTAAAGGGCCATATCGGTGGACTGAACTGCAGAATGCCAGAATAAGAGGGGGATAGCTAGTCTTATCGAAGACTACGCTTCGGGTCACCTTCGTCTTGCAACAGGTAGAAGGGGGTAGGTTGAAGTCCTCCAAGTAGCATCTTCAAGTAACATCTCCAAGTAGCATCTTCAAGTAACATCTCCAAGTAGCATCTCCAAGTAGCTCATAGCATAAACCTACCCGGCGATCCTCTCCTCGTCGCCCTGTAAAAAAGCGATCACCGGGTTGTCTGTGGAACTTGGAAGGGTGTGTTTTATTAAGTATCCGGTTCTAGTTGTCATAAGGTCAAGGTACAACTCCAAGTCGTCCTGTTACCGAAGATCACGGCTATTCGAATAGATTAACTTCCCTGCAGGGGTGCACCAACTTACCCAACACGCTTGATCCCATTTGGCCGGACACACTTTCCTGGGTCATGCCCGGCCTCGGAAGATCAACACGTCGCAGCCCCACCTAGGCAAAACAGAGAGGCCAGCACGCCGGTCTAAACCTAAGCGCACAGGGGTCTGGGCCCATCGCCCATAGCGCACCTGCACGTTGCGAGGGCGGCCGGAAGCAGACCTAGCCTAGCAGGCGTTCCAGTCCAATCCGGCGCGCGCCGCTCCGTCACTGACGTCTGAAGTGCTTCGGCTGATACCACGACGCCGGGATACCCATAACTACTCCCACGTAGATGGTTAGCGCGTATAGGCTCGTAGCCAACTCAGATCAAATACCAAGATCTCGTTAAGCGTGTTAAATATTCGCGAACGCCGAACAGGGCCAGGCCCACCTCTCTCCTAGGCGGTCTCAACCTGCCATGTCGCTCTGCCACAAAGATGCACACAGAGGGCCGTCGGGACAAAGGTCCTTTCAGCCCCCAATCCGTGAATCACTCGCGGGTACTCTTCGAGCTGACCCGACTTTAGTCACCATCTGTATAGTATGTATGTATGTATAGTATATACCCGTGATCACCTCCCAAGTGATCACGGCCCGATAGTATAGCAAGGCAGACTGACAAGAATGTAGGGCCAATGATGATAAACTAGCATCCTATACTAAGCATTTAGGATTGAAGGTAAGGTATCAACAGATGTAGCAACAATGTCAGGCTATGCATCAGAATAGGATTAACGGAAAACAGTAACATGCTACACTACTCTAATGCAAGCAGTATAGAGTAGAATAGGCGATATCTGGTGATCAAGGGGGCGGGCTTGCCTGGTTGCTTTGGCAAGGAGGGGTCGTCAACTCCGTAGTCGAACTGGGCAGCAGCAGCGTCGGTCTCGTAGTGTACCGGAGAGAAGAGGGGGAAGAAACAATGAATACAATGCAAATAAATGCATATCGATGCATGACATGACAAGTAACGATGCTAGGTGTGCCCAATCGCGGTAGTAGGTGATACCGACGAAGGGGGAAAACATCCGGGAAAGTATTCCCGGTGTTCCGCATTTTCGAACCGGTGAACCGGAGGGGGAAAGTTGCGTGTTCGGTATGCTAGGGGTGTGTGGCGGATGAACGGGCTGTGTATCCGGATTCTTCTCGTCGTTCTGAGCAACTTTCATGTAGAAAGTATTTTCATCCGTGTTACGGATTAAAAGATATGATTTTCTAAAGATTTAAATCATTTTCTGATTTTAATTAGTTATTTAATTCCAACATTATCCATAACAGTGAATGATGATGTCAGCATGACATCAGAGTGATGTCAGCAGGTCAACTGGTCAGTTGACCAGTCAAACCAGACAGGTGGGTCCAGTGGGACCCACATGTCATTGTCAGGGACATTAACATAATTCTAAAACTAACTAAATGGGTTAATTAGTGTGTGGGTCCTAGCAGTCAGTGAGAGATTAATGTTTTAATTAACTAATTTAATTAATTAGCAGTTTATCTATTTGTTTTTATTCTTTTATGGCATGGGGCCCGCATGTCAGTGCCACTAGGCTGCCCAGTCAGCACGTTGACTGGGTCAACCCAGTCCACGGGGCCCCCATGGCCTGCTGGCAGTGACCCAGGGGTGGGGCCCGCCTAGCCACGTCGGCGGACGGCGCCGGAACTACGCCGGCGAGGCAAAACGCAGCGGTGCGGCTCGGGAGGTGGCCGGAAAACACCTACAGGGCACCGTTCGTCGAGTTTTCGGGCGCGTTCGAGAGCTACGGCTGTGCCGCGTCCAACGGTGGTGATTGTGGCGGCAGGGGTGACCGGATTCGAGCGTGGCGAGCTCATCGGCGGACGGCCGGAGTCGGACGCAAGAGGAAACTTCGACGCAGCCCGCTAGCGAGCGAACTGAGAGGCCAGGCGAGGCATGCGTCAGGTGGCGAATGCAACGGGCGCTGTCCCGTGACCATTTGGTCACCGGAAGCACGCCGGCGATGAGCGCAGGCGGCGACGCGTTCGGGCGCTCATCGGGGACGGCGCTAGGAGGCACGGGAGGGAGCATTCGTAGGCGCGTTGGGCTCCTAGGGACCCTAGGAGCACAACGGTGAGCTCGGACGAGCGTGACGGCGGATGGGTCCACGGCGGCGAGGTACACCGCGGCGACCGGACCCCGGGCACGACGACGAGCTAGTTACCGCGCGAGCTAGGGGAGCTAGAAGGCGGAGGAGGGAGGCAGCTCACCTAGCGGCACGCACGATGGCCGGTGAATGGGTTAGTAGCTGCAGGGGCGTCGACGAAGATGAAGAAGAACGGCGGCGACATTTGTCGGAGCAGAGGAAGAAGACGGCGGCGGCGGGGGGGCGTTGCGGTGACTCCGGTCTCCAACGGGTTGCGCCAGACGAGGGAGAGGATGACGGCGGCCCTTGGAGACACCGTGGGGCGGTGAGGTGGGCTCGGTGGCCATGGTTAGGCCGGA